>NC_134402.1:139302092-139602092 GCF_038048845.1 Mixophyes fleayi
GACAATGCCACCATCAGTAGTGCATGTGTGGTCACCTAATGGTTTGATGAGCTTGAAACTGTTGTTATCTATTTGTTATGGCTTGATCAGTCACCAAATCTGAACCAAATCAAACATATATGAGATATTGTGGAACAACACTTGAGACATTGTTTTCACAACCATCAACCAGTCATTAGTTGAGTGACTTTTTTGTGGAAGAATGAGGCTGCATCTCTCCTGCACAATTCCGATGAGCTAATACTTGATGTTTTTGTATTGGTGATTTATTTTCATGATTATTTTAGCTTTCAATATTATATTACTAGTAGTTATAGTGGCAGGAGATATTGTATGGTTTTGTTGTTTTTTTATAACCAACTGAGACCTTGCATCACCTGAGATTCCAAAAGGTTTCCCCACTTTATAGCAGTGATATGACTCTTTTGTATAAATTAAATAATATACTTTTGATTCTAATCTCCCATGCATTTAACAGGGCCTGACTACTGTGTATAAAAGTCCCTTTAATAAAGCATGATGACATGACAAGGATTTTGTATTATCCGCATCTAAGTTGCTTTAAGAAGAATGCCCCCTTCTTATAGAATTAGCTTTTTACAAACTAGCTTACACATGGACATGCTGGAGATTGCTAAACTGAAATACTCTGAAGCTAGCTCTCGGGGCATATACAACAAGAAAAAAAAAGAAATGACAGTGCACATTTGAGCATACAAAAAACTGTTGTTCATCTACAATCATCATTGACCAACTACCCTTTTGACCTCTAATATTTCAATAAGTTTGGCAATGGAAAGAATGAGAATATTTGCATAAAATATTTTAACCCAGTGTTTTCCCAAACCTTCCCCTCAAGGAGCTCTAACAGTGCATGTTTTCCATATCTCCTTGCTTGAGCATAGGTGTTATTGACTGACACATTTTAAAAGATCCACATTTGGTAAACTTATTTCACTTGTGACCTGGAAAACATGTACTGTCAGGGCTCACTGAAGAATGGATTTGGAAACCCTGGCAATTAAGTAGTGTTCAGTCAGGGTCATATTACAGACATACTGTCTATTATGGGTACCATTGCTAAATAGTATATCCTCCAGCCTATATGTGCTGATTTCCACATATGGAGTCCCAGTGCTTTTACAAGTGAAAAAAAATGATTTTGGGTGGAAACAAGCAACAGTTTAATGGTACCTGCCCAGTTATTCAGAGTAGAGAATGGGGGCACAAATGGACCTGAAATATTTAGTGAGGCAGTGTTTATGTATATATTATTTTTAACAGATTTGTGGCTATAGATGTGGTTGCATAATAACTTTACATATAGTACATATTTAAATTGATATTCTGTGAAAGAAGGAATTAACATTGTGTAATAGCTTTTCTTTTACATTCTACTGCATATGCTATAATATATCTGCATTTTTTCCCCCCTTGCTCTAAAATTGAGTAAAAACATGACGTGGGATAGTTAACTCAACAATGCAACATATCTTGAATACATGTAATATGCTGTTTATTGTATTCTCCAACCAAATAATCTCTCTCCTCTCTCTCTCTCTCTCTCTCTCTCTCTCTCTCTCTCTCTCTCTCTCTCTCTCTCTCTCTCTCTCTCCTCTCTCTCTCTCTCTCCTCTCTCTCTCTCTCTCTCTCTCTCTCTCTCTCTCTCCTCACTCTCTCTCTCTCCTCTCTCTCTCTCTCTCTCTCTCTCTCTCTCTCTCTCTCTCTCTCGTCTGAATAAGCTATAAAAGAAGTAAATTCTGTTTATTGAAGGCATCAAGAACAAAACAAAACTGATACACAATACCATTAAACACTGAGGCCCAATTCAGAGTGAAACGTATGGCCATTTGCATAGCGTATCTTTGTGTTATTTCACACTGCACATGCTCATAAAGTGAACTTAAGCAACTCTGGCTATTCAAACCTGTGACTTTTTGGCACGTGTGACCAGGGGCTGGCTGGGCTAGGGGGCTGGGGAACATCTACCCCCCCCTCCTCCCCCCGAGCCGGTCCCATAGTGGGCTACCTTGCGCTGGGACACTGGGCCACATGCATTTTTTTCCCCTTTAAATGCTCCAGATAGGCTGCTAAGCAGAATCTCGTCCCCTGGGCTAAACATTGCCAGCCCTCCCCTACTTACAACTCCCTACTGAGAGTGGCGTAACAGGGGCGGGAAGGGTTGTTTTAATGTAGGCAATGTATAGTAAGGGTGCGTTATACCAATTGCGTACAGATTCAGACTGGGACGTAGTCACAGATAAGGCTGAAATGGCTTTTATTGTGGGCAGTTTAAGTAACAGATGATGAAGACCACCGAATTAGCAAACTGCTTGTAATTAGAGGTTTGCAAATTATTTGTGTACGTTTATTGAGACTTTAATAGCCGCTCGTCATAGATTAAAAATTGCTTAGTGTGTTGAGAGAAGGCTAAAATACATTTTCTTGTCTGCATGTCAGGACATTGTTTTTGCTTTATTAGGTTTGTAGAATATAAAATATTTTTTTGGTGTATGTTTTCAAGATAGGCATAAGTGTCTGTGGGGCTTGTTTGACGTCAACTTCAACTCTGAATACGGAACTCTGAATACAGCATCTTCAACTCTGAATATGGCGTACATACACATTACTTACGTGTGACTTTCTGGACAAAGAGAGTTCTAATATTGTTGACAAGGAGGGATTACATAGTAACCAGTCCATCAAGTTCAACCTATTTTGGATCTTCTGTGATCAATATCTTATATTTGAAATTGATCCAGTTGAAGAAACCGCTCCTGACCCAATGTTGCAGTCCAATTTCTCCTGGATCCACTACTATCCTTCATTTTAATTAACGGTCGTAACCCTGGATACCCTTTTCCACTAAAAATTTGTCTAACCTAAACATATCAATTGAATCTGCCATAACAACCTTACCTGGCAGTGAATTCCATATCTTGACTGCCCTTACTGTAAAGATCCACTTCCTTTGCTGGTTGTGAAACCTCTATCTCTTCTCTAACCTTGGGGGGGGGGGGGGGGGGGTGTGACCGTGTGTCCTATGTACAGTCATTGGAGTGAAAAGTTCACATAAAAGTTCTCTGTATTGACCCTTAATGTATTTGTACGTAGTAATCATGTCCCCTCTTAGACGCCTCTTTTCTAAAGTAAACATACCTAAACTGGCTAACCTTTCCTCATAACTTATTAACTCCATACCCTTTCAATACTATAAATTTTGCCCCCCTTCTCTGAACCCTTTCTAGTTCCAAAATGTCTTCTTTATATAGAGTGGTGCCCAAAACCACACTCTGTATTCAAGATGAGGTCTTTCATCATCATCATCATCATCATCATCACCATTTATTTATATAGCGCCACTAATTCCACAGCGCTGTACAGAGAACTCACTCAGATCAGTCCCTGCCCCATTGGAGCTTACAGTCTAAATTCCCTAACACACACACACAGACTAGGGTCAATTTTTTGTTAGCAGCCAATTAACCTACCAGTATGTTTTTAGAGTGTGGGAGGAAACCCACACAAACATGGGGAGAACATACAAACTCCTCACACATAAGGCCTTGGTCGGGAATTGAACTCATTACCACAGTGCTGTAAGGCAGAAGTGCTAACCACTAAGCCACCGTCTTTCAAATGATTTATATAGTGGCAAAATTACACCTTCTTCCCTTGCATCTATACCCCTTTTTATGCATGCCAATACTTTATTTACCTTACATTTATCTATGTTGAACTTCATCTTCCATTGGGACAACCAATCCTCAAGTTTATTCAAGTCCCTCTGTAGAGAAATTACATCTTGCTCTGATTTTATTACCTTACAAAAATTAGTGTCATCTGCAAAAATGGAAACTTTGCTCTCTAAACCATCACCAAGGTCATTAATAAATATATTAAAAACCACTTAAAAGTTTTGACTAATTAGAAAATGTTCCATTAATCACAACTCTTTGTTCCCTATTCTCCAACAACTTTTTTACCCAAGCACAAATGTTGTTTCCTAGACCCAGCTCCCTTAATTTGTAAACCAGCCTCGTGTCACTGTATCAAAGGCCTTTGTAAAATCTAAGGAGACCACATCTACTGTACTACCATGGTCTAAGTTCCCATAAACTTTCTCGCAGAAATTAATTAGATTAGTTTGACATGACCTATCGCTCAGAAATCCATGCTGATTCCCACTAATAATCTTATTGTTCACCAAGTAATCCTGAATACTATCCCTTAATATACCTTCTAGTAGTTTCCCCACTATTGAGGTCAGGCTTAACGGTCTATAATTCCCTGGTTGTGATTTCATTCCCATTTTAAATAACGACACGACATGTGTATGCCACCTGGACCTGGAGCTTCATTTATCTTAATTTTATTCAGCCCTTTGTCAGCCAAGTATTAATTAATGGTACGGTTGCATTTCCATTTTGTGTATTATTACTACCATTTGTTCCTCTTTAGTAAATACTGAAGAAATGAAAACAATTAATACCTCTGCTTTCCTTATTATCATTAATCAATCCACCCATTTCACTTCTTTTTTTAACCCTTTTTCCATTTATATACTTAAAAAAAATTGTCTTACTTTCTTTTGCAACTTGTTTTTCATTTTCTAATTTAGCCAATCTAGGGGTAAATGTATGAACGTCCGATTTTTTTCAACTCGCCGGAAATCGGCGACTTTGCATTGAAAATTTAAAGCGGCGATGGCTTGTAAAGGCGAGTTGAAAAAATTGGACGTTCATACATTTACCCCCTAATTTCCTTTTTGCATATTTTATTACATTTCTTGTAGATTCAAAAGGACTCCTCAGTTCCTTCAGACTTTGACAATTTAAATCATGGTTGTCCAACCCGCGACCCGCGGGCCGTATGCGGCCCAGCATGCCTGTAAATGTGGCCCGGCAGGAGTTTTGGTTGTAGCAAGGGGGCAGCGCTGAAAAAAAAATCCTGCAAAAAAAAATAAAAAATACTTACCTTGCGGTCACGTCAGCTGGCGCTCCGGCTCCCTCCCTGGTCTCCTCCTCCGTGTGGCGCTCGCAGTGAATGTCGGGGGTGACATCATCACACCCGACATCCATTGCGTAGCGCAGCACAGAGGAGTCACCCGCGAGAACTATCAGCAGCAGTGAAAGATTATCCAGTATCTTATTGTTGTTACTCTGAATTTGGACTTTCTGCACCATGCAATTATGAACTAGCTGTGTTCTCTGTATGTATTTAATATAAATATTGAGAGATAATTGTATTTTTAATATTGTAAACCATTTTAAATGTGCAGTGCTGAGTAGGGTGAAAATATCACCCACTGTTACCCTCATCGGAGGCTGCTCCATGAGCCATTTTTCCTGCCACCCTATCTTTAAATCTCTGTAGATTTCTATTAGTCCTCCTGATGCTACCTATATCGGTGACCATTTCAAACTGGTCAATAAAAAAAATTATTCATGGGTGCAGAAAGAGAGGAAAAAAAACGTTTTTGCCATTTAATTCCCCGAACCCCACTAAGGGGCAGATGCAGGTAAGTTAAATTGTAGCTGGTAATGGGACTACTGCTTTAATCATGATTCTGCAACAGGTTTCCTAACTCTTACTAACTTCATTTATAAGTAAGTCTAATATGTTAACTATGTTTTTCTATGGTTTTTTCGATGATCAGCTATCGTTAGTGTTAGTGTATTTTATATGCGGCCCAAACCAACTCGTCGTCTTCCAACGTGGCCCAGGGAAGCTAAAAGGTTGGACACCCCTGATTTAAATGTACACTTCTTCCTTTTCATTTCTGCCGTTACCTTTATGTTTACTAAAAGAACCAAAAATCCCAGCGCAAACACATAACCAGAAAAAATATGTATAAAATGAGAGATTCCAGTCGGTGGAAAAAGTTACCAAATTATTTAATATGGACCACATGACATTGCAATTTAAAAACAAACATATTAAAATAAATGCAAAATAAAATAAATATACAATATTGCAACTATAGCTTATAGATATAATATATTTCAAACAGTACACATTGTGCATGAATAAACAAGAATCCACACCTCCAGATAGTAAATGGCTCACAAGAATTCAATTAGGGAGATAAAAAATATCCCATTTAAATTGACATGCCAGGAATGTTTCGATATATTATGAGGACAACAAGCAGTTGGATCACCAGAGATAATAGCCATTGATATTTGGCCGACTACAGCGAGATAGAAAGAAATAGATAATACCTCTCACGAACTCCGCCTGTACTTGCCGAGCGTGGCTCTCCAGGTTGCAACAAATAATGGACTCACGTGAGTATAGGTGAGCACTAACTTTCCGGACAGAAAACAGTGTCCTCAAAGTTCCTGAGCAATCGGTTCCTATGTGAGATTTTCTTGTCTGCACCCAATAAGCGAAATTTTTTGTCTGATTTAGACTCTAGAGCATATGTGTGATTCACAATCTCAATGATATTTTGTCAGCAGTTGCTTATGGTTTGCCGGAGTTTGCTCTGAATCATAGATTTCATTTCTTGAAGTACTGCAAGTGCTGCATGCTGAGGGTGACATCCTCCCCCAATTGAGGTACTGTGCTGGGTGTGCTGCTAGCCCTTTGCAAAGGCATCTTGGCATGTTGAGATTGTTTTTCAAGCTTTTTAAGGAATGTGTTCAAATCCACAGTGGGATACAAAAAAAAGAGTTTAGAGATAGTACGTTGAAAAGTGCTGACACACACTTAAGCTACTCCATGGGTAGATCTTATAGGGTATTAAACATGAAAATGAGTAAATATAAATGGAAAGTGGACATGACTGGATAAAGAGTGTACAGAAAATAAAAAGTGTCCTTATTAATCACACCATTGGTGAGGGCTATATCTAACAACAATCTCATTTCATTCTGATACTGGGGAGGTAGGGTCTGAGTCCAATTTTTTATAGAAATCGTCATTACTCTATTGTCTAAGTGCCTCCTTTTTATAGTCTATCACATCTTGGATAACTAGATCCCCCCTTATCTGCTGGTTTTATAATTATTGAATCATCTGACATAAGATTGCTTAGAGCCTTCTTCTCACTACTGGAAAGATTATCACTCAATGGCTTTCCATCTGCTCTCACATAGATCTCTGAAGTCATCCATTATGCTTTTTAAAAAAACTCTCCACACAAGGGGCTAGATTTACTAAGCTGCGGGTTTGAAAAAGTGGGGATGTTGCCTATAGCAACCAATCAGATTCTAGCTATCATCATTTTGTAGAAGGTACTAAATAAATGACAGCTAGAATCTGATTGGTTGCTATAGGCAACATCCCCACTTTTTCAAACCCGCAGCTTAGTAAATCTAGCCCAAGGTCCCTTATATTGTAGTGGGTAGAAATTTGATTTATTCTTGAGAAGTCAAAAATTTCAACCGCTTCCCTCGGTTCCAATACTGTTGACTCCAATAATAACGATTCTAATTCACCTATTGCTTGTCTATCTCCTTCATCTAAAATTATAGGTAAGTCAACAGAATTGTTCTTTTTCATGGCTTTCCTACTGAGTGTCCTCACATATTTATTGAAATTCCCAAATAAATCTACTGTCCATTAATATCTGCAAGTGCATCATGTAGAAAACAATCTGTGAATCGGCATAAGGAATAAAAGCCCTGAAGTCACTTGGTATAGTTTAAGGAAATATTGGAAATTTAAGTTTGAGTTGGGGCTTACCATAAGTGACTGGCATCCTCAGGATTCTGGTGCACATAAATGAATCTACAAAGGTACAAACCACCAGTTAGTCTCGGCAATTAGGAGTCTTCCATATAATTGCTGCAACTTGAGCAGGGCAAAATCTGTGATTATAGCAACAGAGGCTATATACAGGACCTTTTACCAGATGTGCCCCTGAAGTGCAGTGAGATGGACTCAAGGCTATCACTCACACAATCCAGCACTGCCACTATGCTGCACTCCACTCTGATGTAAAGGAGTAGGTGCGAGTCTTTCTTCTATGTCCCTTTCACAGAGTTCTATTCAAGTCGCTGCTGGCGTCATCGGGTGCTCTAACCACTTCTCTGTGCACACGTTTGTAAGGCTTCCTGCTTGCTCCAGTGTTTTGTTATTGTGATAGTGCTTCCCTGTTTACAGACTTCAGCTTGTTTGACTATTATTCTGAATTCCTGAATGTGCTTCACACTTCCCGAATCATCCAGCCTGCTATACCAGTTCATCACACTAAATGACAGATTTGAGAGCTGCATCTAAGCCCAAACTTCCTTGCGGGGATCCCTGGTGAATATCAGGGGGTTGGTTAGATTCTGGACCTCTATTCTGCCAGAGCAGGTCTCAATTGACACTAAGAATTCGCCACTTGCTGACTACAGTGTGGGACAAAAGTCTTTTGCAGGGGTAGTGGAAATAGCACTCTTTGCAGTTGGTATAGCATACCCTAATGCCACCTTTCATCTGAGGTCTAACCAACAGACAAATAATGTGCTAAGGTAAAGCTATTGCCACTAAAGGGGTCATGTTGTGGGAGGCACAAACAGCACGGGAGTAGAGGTCCCTATTACAAGTAGGCACTGATGTGGGGGAAGAAACTCCCAGTAGTGGTGGTATGCCCGGTTGTAACACTTCTGCCAATAACCAAGCAAGTTTAGGCTTTACTCAGAGCTGACAGGAAGTCGCAGGGTCAGCCCACACAATGCAGGAGGTAGACTACTATAGCAGGTGGCGAGAATGTGACTTTTCAGCGGCCTAGAAAACTACTGTAGGTGACCAAGCACCTTCTACTGAGCCCCCTCAGTATATAGAGGGTACATAGTGTCAGAAACGCCACTAATGTGTCCAAATTAAGTGCAGATGAGAAGGAGCGCAGTGTGCTTAAAATTATTTTTATTTTATTTTTAATTTAAGATTCACACAATGTCCTTTTTCTACTTTTAAAGTTAAGGTTTTATATATGATGTAAAATGTATAGTCATTCCATTTATGTCATTAAGAAAAAAAATTGCGGTTCCTCGATTTTTATGGAAGTCTGAGAGAAGTATGACACGTCTTTCTATGCTAAAAAAAAAATAGATAATAGTCATATTGTCTTATTCATGAGCAATTGGTTAGGCAAGAATCCAACATTAGGTGTGCTTGTGGGGACAGAAGGATAATAATGGTTTAATGCACTGAAACCCTGATGCAAATACAAGATCAGTATTTCCCTCTGCTTAAATGCTTTAAATGAGTATTCTTAAAGAGCTCATTGATTCTTTGCAGATGTTCTTTGAATGCAAGTAATTTGAAATTCCATTCCCCAGAATCTTTCAGAATATTGGCATGGATTCAAGTACTTGGCTTTCTCTGTTTCCACTGACAGTATGCGATATATTTGCAAACTGTTTAGCTTTACTTTTTAAAGCATTTCTTGATTCATGCTATGTGTGAAGTAAAGATATTAAGGCCATCCCCAATTACCTTGCCTAGAGATTTATTTAAGGGATTCTGCATAGTCTTATTGAACTCTGTCGTTACCAGTAAATCTACGGTGAATATTATTCCCTCTAGCAGATAATAATGTTGTTTCCATTGCTGTAAAGAAAAAAATGCCTTGAAATAAGCACATTGACTGAGGTCATTTTTAGTGTGGTAAATGATATCCTGGAGGGGATCCAGTATAAACTTCATCTCCTAGACAGTAAAGAGCTGTTGGAATGAGCAATGCATCTTTTGCCTCGATGTGCAAAGCCAAATAAAGGCAGAAGACAAGATGACCTAATGGCGAGGTCACCCCATTTGTCCATAGTATGCTTCAAGCATTTTCTAGTCATTCACTATTTTTCCGAGGTGAACAGTGTTGTGCACAATGTAAGAGTCAGCCAAACACTTTAAACTAAGATGAATCATTTCCTATTCCCTTTTAATAGCAAACCAAAGGAGCAAAAGGGAAATCTCTTATTATTTTTTAATAGCTTGTCAACTTTGGAGTACTGTTTATAGTGACCACAATGTTTTTTGAGATAAAAACGTAGACTATGACTGCAGAAAAGATCTGCTAGGTGCTTCTAATCTGCCCTTTCTTAAGTTTCTAGTGTTGGTGGCTTTGTTTTGATGTTTTTATGGTTTGATTTCTTCCCAAGTATGAGATGTGGTCACAAGGTGAGGTTTTCAGTATTAAGTCCTCATAATGATGTACTATCAATTGAATGTACAATTTGATTATACCGTCGATGTCTGAACTTCATTTCATATAAAGGTATCTTTGACACCACAATCATCTTTTTTTTTCCTATAATTATTTATTTTTGTTTGGTCAATCATATTACAGGAACATATAGCAGAGTATCTGATTTGTACGTAGAAAACCATATAAAACAGATTACCTAAGTCCAAAATTAAATGTATATAAAATGGGTAAACAATGGACCAACAAAGAACTAAGGTATATAAAAATATGACCAGATTTTAGAATTAATAAAATATGTGATTAGGACGGGAAGGGAGGGAGGTAAATGGTACTGGACTTAAGGAAGAAGTGCTGTGAATGTGTCAGCTTATCTCAATGTAACTAGGGTAGTCACCTAGTGCTGGTTATATAGCAAAGGAAGGATTAATTTTTCTCACCGCGTCTGTGTCAGTGTGGCGGGATCGAAAGGTAGATGAGGAGGCTATCAGCCATGGAGCCCATCCCTGATTAAATACATGACCTCTATCTATGCAGGTAGTAAGTTATTTTTAACATTGCCGCTATATGCCAAATTTGTTTCTTAAGTGCTGAAAAGGATAATGGAAGTTTTTCCAATTTATGGCTATTAGATATTTAGCTGCTGCTAACATGTGTGAAGTTATTTTTCTAGAAAATTTGTTGAGATCTTGGGAAGGGTAACATAGCAAGAAAATCCAAGGGAGTAAGATAAACTCTGTGGAGAATATATATTTAAATTTGTTTGAATTTTTTAAAGACACAGTTGAGCTACGTGAGCTGCTAAGAACAATCCCCCACTTCTCATCCAAGATCTTTTTCCTGCTTCCCCCGCAATTGTAATATGGCATTTGTTCACGCTGTATGTAGGAATAGGTGAAAGAGGTGAGTTTCCCATAACCTAATGACTGTGCAGAGGTTTCATGGGGGTCTCCCTAAGGGACGGAACCCTCTGCTGAAACAAGGCCAGCAGTCCATGCCACAGCTGAAGGTAGCAGAACAACATAGAATTTTGGACAAATTCTTCCCTAAGTTGCTCAAACGATCTGAGGATATCATTGGTATCGATAATTGTCCCAGAGCAGATATCCCATATCGTGACCAGAGAGAGTGCCTAGCAGGGGAGGGCTGATAAATTTTAGCTTGGGGGAAAATACTTGACTCAGAAGCCTATTAGGAACATTTTAAAGGAACAAAAATGCAGGTGACCCAGCCCAAGGTAGCCCTCTATGGGACCGACCCAGGGGACAGATGCCCCCAGCCCAGACAAGCCAAATATTTCAATTCAGTAAAATTAGTGAGCCCCATAAAGGAGTACAGGTGTCTACCCCTTCACCATGCAGCATGTCATGCGCGGCATTCCAGATTTTAATAGCCTGTATGAGCAGGGGGGCCGAACATCTGGGATACATACCAGTCAAAAAAACCTGGAGAGGAGTATTGTTGCTAGCCATTAGTCTAAGTAATTATAAGTGGAGATCAGGATAATCAGGGTTTGATACCCAACAATTCAAATCAGCAATTTGGGAGCATAATAGTATAGCTTAAGGTTCGGCAGACCATATCCTACCGAGTTTCTCAATTTACATAAAGTGCTCATCTTTATTTTAGCCTTTTCCCACTGCACACAAGGAAAGGAACTGATAAATTCTCTGGAAAAGACAGGAGGGGAGAAAATCTGGAGTCTGTTGCAATACAGCAGTAAATTTGGACTGTATGATCATTTTCATAAGGTTACTCCTGCGTGATACAGAGAGAGGCAGCTTTTGCATGTGTGAATATTCGATTTTAGAAAATCAATTTGGGGTTGAATATTTAGTGGCATGTACTTGCAGACATCATTAGAGATCCAATACCCAAGTATTTAAAGCAGGGGTTAATTTCTATGTGAACTGACTATGGGAGAGTTCTGGATCCAACTGCAGTAATAATAGTGTTGGCATACACACCGACGTCATTCTCTGCTGCCGGCCTCTTAAAGGATCACATTTACTAAAACTCATTTTTCTGAACAGTCGAAATGAACAATATGTCGGGGTCGTCAGGATTCGGAGTGAAGATGTTGCGGTAACTGTTGTCGGGGTTGGAAGCTTCAGGAAAAAATACCCAACCCCATCAGAGGGACAGCAGTCCCTATTTTCTATGGACTATTAATATCAGTTATCCAGGTGGTTTTTGGCATTCTACCATTCGACCATATATCTATGCATGACTATTAGTTTGTTATTTTCTGTATATTCATTTGTCATTTTGTATTTATCTTATAGATAGAACTGTCTCTTTTATATTATTATTGTTTATTAAATCTGTTTATACACATTACTACCTTGTTACCCACATCCCTAAGGTCAGTATAATTACCTACCTTTCCCCACTTGTTATTTACTACTGACACTGATACTGATGCAATTTGGAGTATACTTTGTCTTAAAGCAGTACTGGCGGTCTCAACATGGGCCAGCTCTGCCAGAAAGCTCTCAGTCCTGTCTGCCTAAATATAGTGTGCAACCAATTCTGAACCTGTTCCCATCAGAGAAAACCAAAAATGGTTAAATTTCCATAGCGCCTGACCACTGGTGATATTATAGTAAATATGTAACATAAGGGAGGAATGGTCAGAAATCCCCAGAAGTTTATATTCAACCTAACGTACAGCAGACACCAACATACTAGATCTATTCTGGTGACTGCATTATGGGAGGGCAATAAGCAGGAAAATTGTGTACAACTAGGATGTCACAACCGCCACATATCTACTGTGATCAGGGGCGGACTGGCCATCTGGCACTTCTGGCAAATGCCAGAAGGGCCGATGGCTTGATGGGCCGCTCTGTCCACCCGAGCAGCAGCACCTCCTGGCAGCACTTTTTTTTCCCCCACCGGGCAGCACATACGTTACCATGCGAAGGGGGCACAAACCCCCCTATGTCAGGTCTAAGATCCTCTGAAGGGGGCAGTCACTGACTGTGCAGTCGCTGATGGCTGGCCCCTCCTCCGGGACCAGACAGCTTCACACTCCCTGCGCTTCCAGTTTTTTTTTTTTTAACTTCCGCGCGGCCGCGCGATGTGACATCATGACGTCACGCAGCCGTCCAGGAGCCGTCGGTCTGTTGAGCGCGCAGGGGTGTTGAGGTGAGTTGGTGTGTCCGGGGATAGTGTCAGGTACTGGGGGGAGGGGAGGGGGGGAATGAGTAAAAATAACTGCACTGGAGACTGTACGGGAGAAGTGATTTAAAATGTCTGCAGGGGGGGGTGTGAGGGACAATGTCTGCAGGGGGCAGGGGATGGTGTGAGAGACAATGTCTGCAGGGGGGGTGTGAGGGACAATGTCTGCAGGGGCCAGGGGTGGTGTGAGGGACAATGTCTGCAGGGGGGGTGTGAGGGACAATGTCTGCATGGGGCAGGGGGGGTGTGAGGGACAATGTCTGCAGGGGGGGGTGTGAGGGACAATGTCTGCAGGGGGGTGTGAGGGACAATGTCTGCAGGGGGGGTGTGAGGGACAATGTCTGCAGGGGGGGTGTGAGGGACAATGTCTGCAGGGGGGTGTGAGGGACAATGTCTGCAGGGGGCAGGGGGTGGTGTAAGAGACAATGTCTGCAGGGGGGGTGTGAGGGATAATGTCTGCAGGGGGGGGTGTGAGGGATAATGTCTGCAGGGGGGGGTGTGAGGGACAATGTCTGCAGGGGGCAGGGGGTGGTGTAAGAGACAATGTCTGCAGGGGGGGGGTGTGAGGGACAATGTCTGCAGGGGGGTGTGAGGGACAATGTCTGCAGGGGGAATTGGGGGTGAAAATGTCTGCATGGAGGCAATGGCTGTAGGAGGGGAAAAATAAAAAATGGCCAATGTGTGTGGGTGGACAGTATATGACTATAATGTGTGTGGGTGGACAGTATATGACTGTAATGTGTGTGGATGTACAGTATATGACTATAATGTGTGTGGGGGTACAGTATATGACTGTAATGTATATGGGGGGACAGTATATGACTGTAATGTATATGGGGGACAGTATATGAATGTAATGTATGTGTGGGTGGACAGTATATGACTGTAATGTATATGGGGGGACAGTATATGAATGTAATGTATGTGTGGGTGGACAGTATATGACTGTAATGTGTGTGGGTGAACAGTATATGACTATAATGTGTGTGGGGGGACAGTATATGACTGTGCTGTATATGGGGGGACAGTATATGACTGTAATGTATGTGTGGGGGGACAGTATATGACTGTAATGTATGTGTGGGGGGACAGTATATGACTGTAATGTATGTGTGGGGGGACAGTATATGACTGTAATGTATATGTGAGGGACATTATATGACTGTAATGTGTGTGGGGGACAGTATATGACTGTAATGTGTGTGGGGGACAGTATATGACTATAATGTGTGCTATTAAGTGAATGTGGGGAAAATTAGGTATATTTATTAAATTAAATTATGAATTATTTAATGCCTGAGATGGTTGTGGGAAATGGTTATTTTTATTAAATATAAATGCTATTTAATTTCTTGCTGGGGTTGTTTGGAGGGAGGGAAAGCAGTTTATTTATTAAATGGGAATACTATTAATTTAATGTTGGGGCTGGTTGTAGGGAAATAGGTCTATTTATTAAATGTATATACTTTATAATGTCAGGGCTAGTTGGAGGGAAATAGATGTATTTATCAAATGTGAATACTATCATTTTAATGTTGGGGCTGGAGTAAGGCCTAATTTTAAAACGTAGGTGTTATATTGATTTAACACCGCTGCTGGTTGGAGTTTTCTAAATTTCATGTAACCCTTTTTTTTCCTAAATAGGACCCCCAACATTCCAGGATCCAGACAAGCAGCAACTGATCTAAAGACACCAGCAGCCACAAGTGGTGACCATGACAAGACAGGTAGGAGAGACCAGGACATTCTGCCAACTGTCCTGAATTTGGTGGGTGAATGTCCCGCTTAGTCAGGATTTGGTCTGATTACAAGGACAGTTGGGAGGTATGTACTGCTTCACATTATACTGCTTGTGAAGGCAGAACTGTGTGCACCTAATAGTAGTGCTCACAGTATTGCCTGTGTATTTGTTGAAAATGTGTCTAATAACCATATTACATCATAGTAGCCCCCCTGTCTTAAGTGCCTAGGGCCCCCTGAGCCTAAATCCAGCTCTGGTTAGCAGGAGGGAGCGGATAGCTACTCCCAGTTCCTGGATAAGACACAGCCTGCAGAGCAAGCCGAGGAGCTCTAAGTCTCATGAGATTTATTAATCTTGTGAGACTAAGAGCTTCCCTGCTCACTCTACAGGAAGTTCCCACCCTGATGGATGTCAGCAGCATCAGAAGCATAGATAAGTACAGTGGACTGGGGGTGTTGTAATGTGTTTCTGGGGTGGGGGGTGGCATGATAGGGAGGGCCTCATAAATGTAATGTTTTATTATAATGTATGTATCAATGCCCCACGTTGACCATGCCCCCAACATAATGTGGGTATGCCCCCAGCGGCACACAGTTTTGTCCTGCTCATCAACAGAGATGGGCCTGTATGCTTGAAATGCCAGGGCTGATTTTTAATCCCAGTCCGGCCCTGACTGTGATCAGATTAGTAGTGGCCGAAGCACCAGTAGTAGTATTGAAGGTCTGATGTTCATGCCACCTATCAGTAGTTTAATCCATGCAGACAAAAGGGGAGTCAGGAAAAAAAATTCCACAATGTTTCAGGACATCACTATTATATGGAGGAGGTATATACACAGCTAGAGCCATTAGTGGGACAAAATTAACAGTGGCATTCAGAAACACATGTTGAAGTTTAATAATTGGATGAAGGTGGTTATTAGCAATTTCTGCACACTAATATCATTTGCAATGTGATTTATATGCAATAGGATAATTATAACAAACAGCAGCATAAAAATAAGATTAATACATTTCTTTTAGTTTACATAAAAATACAATGTCGTACAGAAGGTATTTAATGTTTCCAACATGTTGAAATTTCCAGTTGTATTTATGAAGCATTTACACCTTGCGAACGCTAGGCATAACTAATATTAGATTTCATACACCAAATTGCAATTCCGAACATACCATAAAAAAACCAGTGCATTCGGATCCTGGGGTGGAAGCCTTAGGATTTCCGCCTGGATAGATACGGAAAGATAACCCCTACCTCAAAGGACAATAGCCAGAGGAATCAGCCAATGCTTCGAGTTATTGGGAGATCATGAACCAATCGATGTATGGATGTGGACCTTTATACTGTATATTTTTAATCTGTGTGATGTCACTGTTTTTATTGCTGTAAAGTGTATAAATTGTTCATTTCTGGCTTTGGAAACCAGAGCTTTGTTATAGAAGCTTGTTGTCGGTACCGACCGCACAGGCATGTGATATTTTGCCCTGTAATCTGTGCTTTGGAACCACAGAGAAGAAATCGAAAAAATCTTTTATTTCATACGATACAACAGACATATCACACATAACAGCCTTGGGAGTCAATTTGGACTGTGTCCAGTACATAAGAGAGACACTTGTGTATGAGAATAGATAGCCCCCTGGAGTTGGAAGAGTGAGCAGCGTGATAAGCCCGACCAACCCAGGGTTTTTTTATTCTCCCCTCCAAATGCGTCTCCTGAAAACATACAATATCAGGGTTATGCTGCTTGAAATATCTTCACAGCAGTGAGCACTTTATTTTGTTATTCAAAACTCTAAAATTCCAGGACACAACTCAAAGGTCTTTGGTTTAGGTACCAATGTATGTGAGAACAATAGCTAAGTTGGATTAGAATAGGCAGCCCTTGTGTCTGAATCAGAGAAGGAGGGGCCTGCAATGACCCAGAATACATAACGTTACAGTGGCACAAAAATAATATAAATAAATGTGATGCAAAAAACATGCACAAAAGAGCAAACATACTAACAGTCGCAACCCCCACCCTGTACACCCCACTCCAACTGTTGCGTACCTCACTCCCAAACATACCAAAAAGAAACATCTTCCCAAAGACTCTAAAGGGCCAGAGTCAACAACAAGAAAAGAAAATACATAAATTAAATTAAAACTAAAGAGACGAAGAAGGAAATGTAGTAAACTCTAACATCACGGTCCCTCCGGTCAAATAGAAAACATATTGAAAATTATTAAAGTGGTGCAGGGTCCCCACTAAAGCTAGGTAACTGACAGCAGCCAATATATGCAAATAAATATTTACGGTCATCAACAGGCATGTGAGAAACATTGCGAGAGAATATCACAGGTCGTTAAACATGAAATGTAAGCATATGATACTCAGCTGTAGTGAAAAAGAAAAATGTCCACGAGTAGGAGTATGCAAGATATACAGTCCAGATCAGGATCTATGAGGAACATTGTGTTCCAGGAAGGTGGAAGCACCCTATGGAGAGTCAAAGAAGTGGGTGGTACCATCGACAATCACCCACAGCCATGCCAGGAAAATCAAAGCATACAGCAAATGATGATCCCACAATTTTCTCTTGACTTGTAGAAACTGAGCTCTTGTTTTCTGAACAGCAATAGAAAATCTCGTGAAGACAATCACTCTCTGCTTTTGGATTTTTGCAATTTAGGCACATGGAGATGCACCTGGGGGCAGTCTCAGATTAGAAATACGATGTGCTCTTTTAATTGCAAATTGTCTAGTGAATCCGTCTCTGCCATACAATTGTATCAGCCAACTCATCAAGAATGTTTCCAAGTGATCACTTTCTGCCTTTTCAGGAAGGCCAACAAATCTAATATTATTATGGCATATGGCCCTTCAATGCCTTTTGTTTACAGAAGACCATATGCACTCCAAGTTGGCAATCTATTGTTTCATAGGTGCAGTCTTGTCCTCCAGAGTAGACATGCGAGACTCTACCTCACCAACTCTCTCCCTTACTTTTTGCATATCTTGGTGTAATATAGACAAGTCCACCTGCACCTCCCCAATTTTTTTCCATTACCCTCTTCTCAGAGCAATTAATAGCGTGCAATGCCTCCCGCAACATAATTGTAGGGGCATCAGAATCGGAGGTTCCAACACAACTGGGGACTCTGAGCAGTAGACTGTGACATCTCTCCAGGCACAGATGCGAAGGTTGATCCAATCTGTAAGAAGCATGAGAATTTTTCCCCTTAATTACTTGTAGACCCAGATAAACTTTATAGACAGAGGTAAGGGATAACAAGCTGTCAGCAGGCAGGATTGTAAGATACATTGTGCAGGATAGGTACTGAGCGTTAGGTTTTGGATTGCACAGTCAGAATAGAATGTCAGACAGCAGACTGTGTCTGGTTACAGTTGCAATATATATGTACTCCTGAAGTAGTGATGAACACAGGGAGAGGCTTGTATACAGAGATGCTCTTAGGGTTGGAAAACAAGATGTAACATGTGAAATCGCAGGTCAAAGTCTAACACCTAGTACTGCAGTGCCTGCACAGGATGTCTCTAAGACAACCGGCTGGGTACCACAGGGGGTGCAGGTGATGCCAAGGACACTAGTGCAACCCAATCAGAGAGTGTGGAGGACGGTGGACACACTCCCCAGAGGGCCAGATAATAAGAGGGAGCCGTCACTGCCACATGCATCCAAGATGGCATTCGGAACAAGCAAAAGCAGGAAGGAGTCCTGTAAACCTCAGACCAGTAGTCAGATAGGCGAGTGATATAGCACAGCAGTCTCTACCCGATCCAGGTCAGGGCAGTCCACGAGACTGCACAGCTTCTTCGGTGACAGGGGATGATGTTAAGTAGGAGCAGCACAACAAGGCCGCAGGAAGGGAATCTAAAAGGCACACTGTCAGAGGCACTAGCCAGAGAGGAAGCAAAACAACACCAAGGTGTGAAATTCACTGCAGGAGGAGATTTAAACAGATCTTGAGACGGAAGAGTAAGCAGCAGTACATGCAGGGTCGTCTTTCTGATTGGGCACACTAGGCAAAAAAATCTTATCAGTTTGCGCCGGCGTTCCGGCTCCCTCCCTCTTCCCCTCCTCCCTGCTACGCATGCACTGAATGTCGGGTGTGACATCATCACGCCCGATATTTTCAGTGTTGAGTGCACCGAGAGGACCTGCATCAGACAAGCAAAGAAGAAAGAAAATAGAAAAGAAGAAAAAAGAAGAGAGGAAAAAAGAAGAGAAGAAGGTGATAGTAGCGTTAGTGAAGGGGGGAAAATAGCAGCGTAATGGAGGGCACAGTGTGAGATACAGGGGACACATAAAGGGGAGCAAACAGCAGCATACTGGAGGGCACAGAGTGTGATACAGGGGAGATGTATTGTGGAACAAACAGCAGCATATTGGAGGACACAGAGTGTGAAACAGGGGAGACATGAAGGGGAGCAAATAGCAGCATATTGGAGGGCGCAGTGTGATACATGGGAAACATGAAGGGGAGCAAATAGCAGCATATTGGAGGGCGCAGTGTGATACAGGGGAAACATGAAGGGGAGCAAATAGCAGCATAATGGAGGGCACAGTGTGATACAGGGGAAACATGAAGGGGAGCAAATAGCAGCATAATGGAGGGCACAGTGTGAGATACAGGGGAGACATGAAGGGGAGCAAATAGCAGCATATTGGAGGGCGCAGTGTGATACATGTGTGCCATTTCTGATTGTTTTATCCCAAGTTCAACAGTTCCCTCCACAGCGATTGTGGAGTACTGTGAAGAGACTCTATGTAGCGCTTTGAACCCTCTTCCGCTGGATACAGAAGTGAGGCAAGAGTTATACAGCATGTTTTTTAATGTTTAAACACTGATTTTGGTTGTGTAGGTACGGGACAAGACTCGACTCAGCAGCTTATTTTAAAGAAAAAAAATTGCCAGTGGCCCAGTGACCCAGCCCAAGGTAGCCCAGTATGGGATAACATATAGCAAAGTATTTCAGGGGGTATATTTACTAAACTGTGGATTTGAAAAAGTGGAGATTTTGCCTGTAGCAACCAGGTTCTAGTTATCATTTAATTTGAAAATTCTACAAAATGACAGCTAAAATCTAATTGGTTGCTATAGGCAACATCTCCACTTTTTTCAAACCCGCAGTTTAATAAATATATCCCTTGGAGTAGAGATAAGCTAAGTCTTCTGTCTTATGCAGCCACCTAGTGTGTGGCAGCTGTCAAGCATTTTGCTCAAAAGGGGGTTATATAAAGCAAAGAATAAAGGGGACTAATGGGCAGTGGTATTACTCAGGGGATGGAGGGCTGGGTGTTTAGTTACAGGCTGTTATCACTACAGATATTTTTGACTATTGTTTAGTTATCCTTTAGTCAGATACAATAAATGCAATAAATACAATAAATGAATGTGCTTATCTCTACAATTTTTCATTTGAAACTGATGGAATTTTATAGCACAACATCACATGCAAATCACCAAATATTACATGAGGCTTTGCTGTATTTTTATTTCCCCTGGTAAATGCACTTTAGCTCAGTACAATTTCAGTAATTAGCCACTGGCTGATTTTAATACAAGGTTAATTGGAGCACACTTAAGAGACCAGGTGGGTATGTAGAATGCGAAAGAGTACTCTATAAAAAATGTTACCATGTTAAGAGAGTGTTCGATGTGATGAAAGCCTTAGGGATACTTGGAGCAATATAACAATATGCCAGTCAAAAATGCTGTGACTTTGGGTGAAGAGTGCCATGTAAAATATTTATGGTTACCTGTGTTATATTTCAATTAGTTTTTTCCAAGCCCATCTTACAGTTCTCTCTCATTAATTTATCCATGCTTTCTCAGCGAAGGAGATTATTTTATAGAATTACAAGAATTAACTTTATCTAGGAAATGAAAATGATGGCACCAGCTGTAATTTTACTCATATCAAATATTTTTTAAAGCTTTTCTTTGCAAGAAAAATAAGGAATGTTCCATAAGCAAATGGGGGCTTTTGAGTAGCTGAAATGACCTGTTTAAGGCAATAAACAGATTCTGAAAATAAGTTGCAATAAAGTTTCTAGTAGGGCATGATTACACAATAGGCTGCAGCCAAGCAACTGAGGCTTTCTTTTTGGGGTGCAGGGGCTGCAATAATGTAAAAATGGGCAGTGTCAACTGAAGTTTATTTTAAAACACAAGAGAATAGTTTTTCTCCAAAGTAAAAAGAAAGCATGAAGGAAAAATGTAGTAAGGTTTTAATCATGACGCATTCCCAGATACACGCTGATAATGATGTTCCTTGTGCGGGCGGACGCTTGAGCATAGCCATTTATGAGCGACAAGTATGGCAATACACTCAGACGTGAAACTGTTCCTCCCCCTTCACATCTTCATCCTCAGTAGCGCTCGTTCATTTCTCTGTTCTGCTATACAGTTCTGATTTTAATGAAAACAAAAGTGACTAAGATTACTGTGACCCTTTTAAAAAGTCAAGTGGAGCTGAGTTTGAAAAACAAAGGAACATAAACATTTGTGGGGCAAAGAAGCCGGATATTAAATTGAGAACTAATTCATATTATCTAACACGTACAAACTTGATGTGGAAGGTGATGGGGAACAACAAAGGGGTTATTCAATTGTTAGCGAGTTTGGAAGTTCGAGCGTGTAAAGTCATTTTTTTGCTATTTTACCTTATTTTCGAGCGCGAAAACTTCTCACGCAATTCTATTCTTTTTTTTTTTTTTACCGAAACGGTGTTATCGCGCTCCAAGCGTTTGTCAATGTTAAAGTATAGGTTGGCTGCGAACCCTTAGCGGAAAAAGCTATTCAATTGTTTTTTAACGCCGAGTGTGAAAAAGGCAAATATGCTGTTTTATCTCGCACCTCCATGGTCTGCTCAAAAGAAATTTTTTTTTATTAAGTTAAGAAAAATATACATTAAACTGAGAAAATAGGTGTAAAAGTTCATAAAAGTAACCTAAAAAAAGAAAAGTACTAAAAAAAGTGTATAATAATTAATAATTTTTGGAAATTTCCACCTTTAGAAATAACCACAGTGCTGCATGTATTTAAAACTTTTTTATATTATTTTTTTGTTTTTAAGGGGGAAGGGGGGTGGTTGTGCCAAAAAGTATCATGTTTTTTTATTTATATTTTAAAAGCAAAATCGTTTGCTCCCCACTCTATTTAGTCTTCGCCCTAGTGCTGGCAGGCTATTGATGTGTGAAAAATTTGACGTAGGGTTCCCCCTAATTTAATTGAACCAGCACTAGGCAAACCAGCCGGGGTGATAGGCACTATAACAGGGGGGGGGGTGGTACTGCCCATTCTCTTGTGCAGTGCTGGGGCCCTTCTTGATATGCAGTGTAGGGGCCCAATCTCCTTTGCAATGCTGGGGCTATTCTTGATTGCATTAATTTACTTTTATTTTTTTATAGTAAAATGAGTGCCTTAACCATTTCAAACTCGCTATGACCAATAATAGAGCGCGAGGGGGTGCATGCAAAAAAACAATTGAATTGAGGGGTTTTTTTTCGAGCGCAAAATTTTAACGCATCTCGCTAACAATTGAATACCCCCCCAAGAGTGTTAGCCTTGTGCCCTCTCTAAAATGAAGGGCGTAGTACAGTGGATTCCAAACTTTTTCAGTTCAAGGCACCCTTACCATATAAAGGGTCCACTGGGAGATGGGTGGGGATTTCCAAGCATCCAAAATGCCACAGGGGAAAAGGGCCCTGTCTTCGTGTGCAGGGCACTCATTTTGCTGTAAGGGGAAAAGGGGAAAATACGGCAGGGACAGCTCCACAATGTGAGTTCTCCAAGGGAACAGCTCTTGCCGCGGTTATACTCACGTATGCGAGTCTTTGATAGCGTCTCCTTCTATCTCTTTCGCTCTAGAGGTCCTCGCTCGCCGGGGTCTTCCGCACACCTTGCCTTACGACCAGCACCTGAAAAACAAGGGAGACAAAGCCACAAAGAACAATTCCTTCCCCAACACGCTAGATACTCACTCAGTCCCAAGGGACCGCTATGGAACGTACCGTACCCTTTGCCTTCGCGACCGGGATTTTCCTACTCACCCGTCTTCGGTTGTCTTGGTCCACTGGCACGCTGTCGCTACGCAGGCCTTCGCCCGCTGCCCAAGCCCCGGCTGTAAAGCCAACCCTGTCATGGGGCTCAGAACTTTAGGTGCCCTTCCGGATGGATGGAGGGGTTCTGTAAACCGCTCCAGTACTTTACTGCTTAACTACCAAGGGACCAAGTGTCCCCTACACTACTCTGGGACCTAGCATCCTACTAGCCCTGGGCCGAACGCCCACTACCTACTATAAGGGCCTACTGCCCCGTTAACCATCAGGGACCTTCTGTCCCGCTAACCACAAGGACCCAATGCCTTTGTAAACTACAGGGCAGCTGCCCTGCTACGCTGGCAGGGGCCTATCGCTCCCCTCACCCAGAGGCCTTGTGCCCCCCTAACTAGCTATGGGGCCTTGTGCCCCCCTAAGCCTCTAACTATGGGGTCTGTTACTCCTCCTGGCTAACTATGGGTCCTTATGTCCCCTCTAAACCTAACTATGGGGCCTTGTGCCAAATAAACACCTACAGTGGTCATCCCTAACTGTGCCACAGGCCTAGTGCCTGAAATGTGCCCCCAGGCCTTGTGCCCGACCTAAGTGAGGATAATATATTTACCTGCTCTGCGCAGGAAACTCTGCTTGCCGTGCTGTCTTCAGGTCTTCCAGACCCTCCAGCCGCCGGCGCCTTTTCTCCTGTTCGGCGCTCTGCCCGTAGTCCTTGTGGTGGGGGCGCTCTTAGCCCTTACAAGGGCTCCCCACTGATGTCCACTTTGCCGGAGTCTGCTCTTGTGTCTTCGGGCGGCAGGGTAGCTCACAGCCCTTACAAGGGCTCCCTGCCGCTTCTGCCGGTGTCTCCGGCACTGACCGTCCCTCAGCATCTTCTTATTCTTTCTCCGCCGACAGGATGCCAAGATGGTGGCACCCAGCAGCTTATAAGGCCGTGGGGGCGCCAACGTCATTGGCCAAAAGTTTAAATGCCGGAGGCGAGCCAGGATTGGCTCGCCCATCCAGCCACTGATTGGCCAGCAGCGGGAAGTGAGCCAGGATTGGCTCGCTTGCCCGCTGCCACCAGGACCTGCAGAAAAAGAGAGAATACTCACCGCTGGAACGCCGGCCCAGTGAGTAGTTTCCTCCTTTTTCTTTCTTCGCCCTCTTCTCGGGCACAGCCGTTGCAGCGCCCCTCTCCACACCCCTCCATATGTCTCCCATGCTTTCTCAATGCTGCCCTATTCTTATCTCCCTCATTGCCCTAAAGCTTACAATGCAGTCCTCTCCCAATAACTCTCATTGAAACCCTTTTGCAGCAGTCGCATAGCAGTTATTTCGGTAATGTCCTCCATCAGTGTGAAGGTAAGCGTAGATTTTAATTATGTTGTGATTTGAGTCTTCATGTTTTTTTGGTGTTGGTAACCCAAGCATCAGGTTACCGACTACCACCGGTTTGAAGGGTGCTTTCTCCCAACTGCTGGTTTCAGATCTCTCCACATGTGTTCTCTGGGATTTACATCTGACTCATTGCTGGCCACTTGAGAACAGTCCAACTTCTTGAACCATTCCTGGGTGCTCTTTTGAAGTGTGGTTGGGGTCATTGTCTTGTTGGAAGACCCATGACTTTTGACAGAGAGGCACCACATTCTGACACTGGGTTCAACATTGTGCTCCACAATGGCCTGGTAATCTCCAGATGTCTTGATTCCCAGCACATATTCAAGACTCCCAGTGTCAGATGCAGCACAACAACCCTAAAACATCATTGAAATTCCTCCATATTTGATTGTTTTAAAGGTATGCTTACATTTTGCTTTCTGTGAATAAAGTGCTTTACCAAAAAGTTGTTATTGTGTCCCCTCAGTCCACAGGATATTCTACCAGAAGGAATTTGACTTGTCAATATGTGCCTTGGCAAACTCCATTTAGACTTTCTTATTTTCTTATGTCACTCTCTCTCAGCAGTGGGGCTCTTCTTGGCCTCTTACCATATAACCCTCTTTCATTAAATTGACGATGGATAGTGGGAGTTGAAACGGTCATACCATATGTATGAAGGTCAGCTTGTATCTGTTGATCAAGGTACTTTCTCCACCATTCAAACAATTCTGTACCGAAATATTTTATTATGTTTCTTTTAGTAAATATACCCCTAGCCTTTCCCACAGAACACAGACACACAGGTGCACAACATGGGTGTGATTGGTGTGTAATGGTGGAATTCACCCCGTAAAATTCCAACATTAACTCCTGTCTCATAAAACAGTTTTTCTTTTAATTGTTTGCAAGCAGTTGAATTTACATGCAACAAATAAAGAATACAAGTCTTATTTCTTTGATTATCCAGCAAAAGTTATGTTATGAGATAAACTGTACATAAAAAAGATTTCTTTATATACGAATGAGAATTCCTCATTAACAGGTTAATATCACCCGTATGATTTGCCTCACAGACAAAAGTGTGTCATACTTACTAATTGGCACCTAGAACAGCAGAGCTTTGCAACCAGCAGTGAAGGTTTAATTACAAGAGGACCAACCCTGGGCAAAGTTTGCCAAGGTTTTCATGAGAGAGCAGATTGCAGATCTCAGCCTCTTTAACAAAGAACCAAATGAATTGGACATTAGGGAAATAAAAGCAGAAATCTGATTAAGCGTCCATTGAGTCTGAAAAAAGAGCCACAGGGCCAACAAGCCATCGTTAGTATCACCACATCTGCCACTTTAAGCAGCATTAATAGAGATTCATGAAAAACCCAGAAGCTACTGTGGTGCCTATGTGTGTTGTCTCAGGATATTATCCTGTCTCTCCACAACACATCTGACTGATCCATCAAAGTTTGGTTAAGGGCTGTAAAAATCTTCATAGCTAAATTAATTCAATGAGGGACGATTCTTCACAGCCCTCAATGGGGTTACTAAAACCACAAGGGAAAAACAGAGTTCATGTCAGACAATTGTTAATACTGGTAATATACAATCTGAAAAGCTGTGGCTGTAATTAAACATTTAAGCAATTTATAATTGTCCATATTAAACACACTTCCACTTACAGTTTATCCTTACCAAAATATTGCAGCTAGTGAAGAAATTATCCCAGGCCCAACAGAAAAAAAGAAATTGCACATTCAGAAAAAAAATCAAAATCACAAAATATCTGTCGTCAAAATATTTTAAATGTAATTGAAGGCCAAATCTACAGTCTAAAATTCATAGACAGCAATAGCTAAACAGTAATACAAGAATGTTCTGGGAGAAAAAAGCTGTGTCTTTTTTTTTTTCTTTTTACCAACTTTATTTATTGTCAGGGGAGTGACATAGTGAAAGATTTTACTAACAGATTCAACAGTCCCTGACTCAGCAGAAATATCTCAGGGATACATTGCATGTCTTGTATACCAAAGTTTTATAAGAGAGTAGTTTAAAAACAACCATGGTGGATGCACACTTGTAATACATTGCAATGTGTAGTGGTTGATGTGTAATATGTAATAGTTAGCCTATACCTTATTTGATATTTTTAAAAAACGGTTAATAATACGCTAGTATAAATGAAAGGCATAACAGCTTAATTTGTTAAAACTATATAGATAAAATGTGCACATGTAAACCATGCATACTCTTCCATAAGGGATACATAGGAAACGAATACAAACATGGGGAGGATATTTAAACTCCACAGAGATAAGGCCATGACTGAGGATTCGAACTCATGACTTCACTATTGGAAGGTGAATTGTCTAACCACTAAGCCAACGTGCAGATGGAAACAATATGTGCATGCTATAGACTAGAACAAAAAGCTCAACAATACACCATTGTATTGTATCTAATCATCTTCTCAGTTAGTCTGCATGGTGGCACTGTGATTAGCATTTCTGCTGGGGCCATGGGTGTCATTCAAAGCTGGGCATCAGGGCCGAATTTACCGCTAGGGGACCCAACTGGTGGGGACAAGAGCAGATTGAAGATAAAAATATATAATTCAGCCCCTCCCCCGACTCGCGGCACTTACCCCCCACGACTCTAGTGTGGGGGGGGTGCCGCGAGTCGGGGGAGGGACCACACAGGGCTAGTGTGGTGGCTGGTCTCCTGCTGTGTATCACATGGGACGTGCACCACATAACAGGTGCTGTCCCATGTGTGAAGGGGATGAAGACACAGAAGACTCCACAGCTCCTAGATGGAAAAAGGTAAGTTGGGGGAGGGGTAGGGTAGTATATTAATAGTGTGTGTATTATGTGTGTGTGAGGGGCCACTGTCTGTATGTATAGTGTGTGTGTGAGGGGCCACTGTCTGTGTATATTGTGTGAGGGGCCACTGTCTGTGTGTATTGTGTGTGTGTGTGAGGGGCCACTGTCTGTATGTATTCTGTGTGTGTGAGGGCCCATTGTCTGTGTGTATTATGTGTGTGTGAGGGGCCATTGTCTGTGCGTATTATGTGTGTGAGGGGCCACTTCGTGCGTATTATGTGTGTGTGAGGGGCCACTGGGTGCGTGTATTATGTCTGTGTGTGAGGGGGCCACTGTGTGTGTGTATTATGTGTGTGTGTGAGGGGCCACTGTGTGGTGTGTGAAGGGGGAGGACCCAAACCGATATCTTGCCTAGGGCCCCATGAGGTGTAAATCCGGCTCTGTTGGGCATGCTATGGGCCTGTGGCACTACATAATCTTATGTACAATTGGTAGAATAAGCCTTGCATTGACTACCTATGCTAAATATCCTGCACAGGTTATAGACAAGGCTGTGTAGATGTACTATAGCCACACAGGAATATACCTCCATTATAGGAATATATGTTACTGCTAGAAATAGCCTCTTTGCAGGATATTTAGCATAGATAGTCAATGCAAGGCTTATTCTACATATTGTAGATAAGATTATGTAGTGCCATTGATTTGATAATCTCGGAGTGGTCTTTATCATTAATGAGACCTATTATCTCCTTGGATAATTTAATTGTGGCTATACAACAATAACAACAAGGGGGATTCCTGAGTTTTAGAAAAACATAAAGCTATACAGGATCCACTATTATATGGATTATCTCTATAGTTACTTTATTATATACACCTCTGGATAAAGACGGCTTCCAGCGCTTTTTTATCTCACGTTCACTTTATGCACAATAGTCCCTTTATATTTCGCTACTTTTGATATTTTAAATATATTAATAAAGGTTAAGTTTTATCTATTGATATATGGTATACATTATATACATCCTACGAATCTTGGAAGTCGCAGTGCATCTCCATCAAAACACCAACTTTCTTTTCTTCTCTCTATAAAAAATGCTATATTGTGTTGTCATTAGATAGCACCCCTCATATCTTTACTATAATTAGAATACATCACATTTAAAATGAAGAGGGAGACTTTCAGTAATCAGTGCGATTGAATTCCTTATAACTTTATTTTTACACTGACATTAAAAGTTGATCTAGGACATGTTCTATCCCAATTATAAATATGTCCTCACATTTTAAATGTACCAACCCCTTCAATACAGCATGGTTTTGCCAAAGTCCAAAGTTATTAATTGTTTTTGCTTACCTTTCCTTAATGAATCAGGCCCATTATGTTTGTACTTTTATTATTTAAAAGATATAACACATTGTCCAAGAGTGATAATGAAATCACCATTGTATGCATTCAACCTCAATGAACTTTTAAGTGGGTCTGGTTTTTAATGTAATAAATGTTTTCTGGCATCACATTACCATGTATTTTTTTTATATGTAACAGTAGTGCCATTTGTGATAGTTTCAATAATCCCTTCTTTTGCTGATGCTGATACTTCTACATAAAAGGGATCTGTTTGTCCACCATGTGACTGATGAAGAAACACAAGACTGCATATAACATTTAACCTTATTTATTGCACTATAGCTATAATCTACAGTATGTTTTGTTTCCTTAATGTATTTACTTAGAGAGCGAGTGATACACAGAGAGATATAGACAGATACACTCAGAGATACAGGCCCCTATTTATTAATTTCCACATTTCTGACAAAAACCCTTTCAATCCTTATCACAAAGATAAGGATTGAAAGATTGTGTGTATTTATTAAAAATCTTAAACAGGAAAGACTGCTGTTCTTCTGAAGACCCCTCTCCTATCTTTCCTATGGTCACTATCACAAAGTGACCATCTCTGTGATAGTGACCGGAGGGGAGAGCAGTAAGTGCAGTGAGGGATCCAAAGATCCTTCTACCTCATGCTCTCCCCATAGAGCAGATCTGAAAAATTACTCATATGGTAATGAATGCCAGCCTGAGCTGGTTCACATTACCGTATGTGTAAATACCTTTTCAGAACTTAAAATGCAGTATATAGCAATCCCCATAGACATCTATGGGGACTGCTCTGTATTTCAAAACAAAAGGCAAAATGCAAAGCAGCAGATATCTATGATATCTGCTGCGATGCACTGTTCATAAATTTGAACAATAGTTAAATTTGCGGTTAATCACCGTAAACGGCAGATGAAAAAAATGATGAATAAATATGTCCCACAGAGAGAAACACAGATAGAGAGAGAAATACTGAGAGATACAGTGAGAGGGATATACAGAGAGAGAGAAATACTGAGAGATACAGTGAGAGAGATATACAGAGAGAGAGAAATACAGAGAGAGAGAGATAGAGACATGTAGAGAGAGAGAGATATAGAGAGAGAAAGATAGATACATAGAGAGAGATACAGTGAGAGAGATATACAGAGAGAGAGAAATACAGAGAGAGAGAGAGAGCGATACAGAGAGAGACATGTAGAGAGAGAGATACAGAGAGAGAGAGAGAGAGAGAGATACAGAGAGATAGACAGAGAGAAACATGTAGAGAGAGAGATACAGAGAGAGAAAGATAGCTACATAGAGAGAGATATACAGACAGAGAGAGACAGAGATATATAGAGAGGGAGAGATACATAGAGAGAGATACACAGACAGAGAAAGAGACAGAGAGAGAGAGGGGGAGATACAGTGGTAGAATTGACAATTTAGAAGTACCAGTAGGGAAAGTGTAAGCAAATGGAATTTGTTAGTTTTACAATGGAGGCAATAGGAGAAGTGGTGGTTTGGCATTTCACCATATACCAGCCCATTTCAACGTGTGTGTGTGTGTGTGTGTGTGTGTGTTTACTTGCATTCATATGCTTTTGGGGACATTGACCTGTTTACACACCAACTCGGTGGGGACCTGAGTCCTAATGGGTACAAAAATGAGGTCCCCACAAAGCTTCTCAAGGCTAATCAATGCAGGGGACCTTGCTGTTATGCTCAGCATAAAAATCTGGTATGCCCCTGCGAGACACATTTGTCAGAACAAAAGTGTGTGTGTCCAATGTGGAGGGGAGAAAGTGTGTGTGCATCCCACTGCTAGAGGCCAGAATTCCGTCCAAATGTATAGCAGGAGCAGGAAAAGAAAATTACTGCATCCTGCCGGCGCGTTGTACACCAAGCGGGTACAGACGCAGTCGAATCCGCCTGCTGCTGAAGGTAAAGTGGAGACAGTGAAGCATGATAGAGCCCACCGGTAGCTTTGACTATAGCCCAGAGAGCAGTGGAGATGAGTTTGCCCCTGACACTTCAGAAAAGAGCGGTTCAGACACCAGCACTGATGCCCCGTTGCCCACCAGCGCAGCAGAGTGCAGGTACCAAGGGATGAGTTCTATGTACGACCATTCTCGACCTTCTGCTAGCCATGTTTTAAACACAGAGGGTCGGAGAGGCAACGCAGTGTATGTCCAAATGCTATCCAGAAACAGCGATGGCTCCAGGGCATATAACAAAAGGCAGTAGTGCCTGTACTGTGAGTAGCCCCTCTTAAAAATTGCCTGGCACATGGAGCATGTTCACCGCAATGAGACTGAATAAGTCTGGGCCCTGAAATTCCCCAAGCACTCGATAGAAAGGTGCATGCAAATGGCACATGTTCGAAATAGGGGCAACTTTGCACACAATGCTGAGGCAATGAGGGCAGAGCATGGTGTTCTGGTCCTGTGCAAACTTCCAGACAAAGAGATGGATGCTGAAGGCTTCATGCACTGTGTAGCCTGCCAGGGCTTGTTTGTAAAGAAATACCTGTGGCGACACATGAAGAGATGTAAGCTAAACCGAAGGGGCAACAAGCTCACACCTGGCAAGAACAGAGTTCAGTCACTGTGCGCCTTTGCTCAGCCTGTTTCACCTGACATCAGTGATGGCTTTTGGAAGCACTTAAGTGACATGACCCAGGATGAAGTCTTACTCGCAGTCAAAAATGATCGATGCATCATGCAGATGGGACAGCATCTGTTCAACTGGGTCAGATCAGATGTTGGCAGACACAAGTACATCCGTCAGAAGCTTACAGAAATGGGCAGGCTATTGCTACAGGCCAGAAGAGCTACCCCTTTGGAAAGGATGGAAGACTTTACTGCCTCATCCAACACCCTGCACGTAGTAGATGCTGTGAAGCTGGTAGCTGGCTATGACGAGGATACAGGTACATTTAAGACGCCCTCGCTGGCACTCAAGATCAGGCATGGCTTGCAAAAGATAGCGAGCCTTGTGGAGTGCAGTGCCATGATGGAGGGCTGCACTGCTGAGGTTGAAAACACACAAAATTTCAGGAAGCTATATGAGGCGAGATGGAACGAGTTGATCTCATTGGCTGCCTTGAAAACTCTTAAGGAGTCCAAGTGAATCATGCCTCAGCTCTTACCTTTCACGGATGATGTGAAAAAGATGCACTTGTACCTCAAGGAGAAGCAGCAAGCCTACTGAAGTGGGCTATCCTCCGAGCCTACGGTTAACCACTGGGCACTACTTGCAAAAATCACTCTGGCACAGGTGATCTTGTTCAATCGAAGACGGGGAAGGGAAGTTTCAAAAATGTTGCTGACTTCCTTCTCCTCAAGAGATACCTCGGATCTCCACCAAGATGTGACCCTAGTGTTTTCTGAGGTTGAGACGAAGCTCTGTGTCACGGTTACATACAGGAGTACAGCTAGGAGCAACGAATATGGTGAAAACACTCTGTTTATTTGCAGAAAAGTATAAATAGCAGGTAATCAAGAGTAGTAATATATACCAGGTGCAAGCTGATGCAGGAAGTAATATGAATGTTCAGAAACCAGCAGGTACACAGCTAATGCAGGGAAGCAGGAGGTATGAACAGATTCCAAGCAGCATGTAACCAGAGGAGCAAGGCAGGAGGAAGAATCCACAGGGTGCAACAACAGGATATGACATCAATAACCAGCAATGTGTGCTGAGAGTGACAGGTATAAATAAGGAAAAAGAGACCACATCCAGGTGCATGGGATAATTAGAGAACAGAAAGGTTAACCCCTAATGGGCTGTCAGGCGGATCGTGACAGTACCCCCTCCCTTAAGGGTGGATTCCAGACGCCCAAATTACCACCAATGTCTGAATTCATCAGAATCATAGTCCACAATAGGGGCCCTGGCAGAAAAGTCCTCGTCCATAGGCGGAAAGGCAAAGGGGACCGTGCCAGCTGCCAGTTCAAGCACTGCAGAACCACCTCTCTTCTTACGTCCTCCTCTCTTACGGGCCTTCCTTGGAGTTGGGATCTGCGCCAACTGGGAGAAGCACAAAGGTATCACTTGGGCAGGTGAGATGGGTGGTACTGTTGATAATGTAGAGGCCCCGCAAGATGGCATAGCGGGAGGTGTTGGTGAAAACTTGTTGATCACAGCCTCAACAAATAGTTGTAAGTCAGACAGGATGGGGTGATCAGACTCAATCAAAGGGTTTACCCATTCCAAAGCTTCTCCTCTAAAATGTGAAATAAGGAACAGTACCTGTCTCTTAGGGCTGTTAACAAGCTCTGATATAAAGGGAACATAAGAAACAGCAAATCTCAGAAGGGCACTAAGTTGGGAAATGTGCCCCTCAAATAAAGGCAACGGGTCAGACTTGGTACCCTCAGCACAGGATGACTCGGACTTGGCAGCAGACCCGGACTGGGCAGCAGACTTGGCGGCAGGCTCGGACTGGGCAGCAGACTTGGCGGCAGGCCCGGACTGGGCAGAAGGCTTGGCGGCAGGCCCGGACTGGGCAGAAGGCTTGGCGGCAGGCCCGGACTGGGCAGAAGGCTTGGCGGGAGGCCCGGACTGGGCAGAAGGCTTGGCGGCAGGCCCGGACTGGACAGAAGGCTTGGCGGCAGGCCCGGACTGGGCAGAAGGATTGGCGGCAGGCCCGGACTGGGCAGAAGGATTGGCGGCAGGCCCGGACTGGGCAGAAGGCTTGGCAGCAGGCCCGGACTGGGCAAAAGGCTTGGCAGGGACAGCACTGTGAGAAGCCTCGGGGCAGACAACGCTGTGAGAAGCCTCGGGGCAGACAACGCCGTGAGAAGCCTCGAGGCAGACAACGCTGTGAGAAGCCTCGGGGCAGACAACGCTGTGAGAAGCCTCGGGGCAGACAGCGCTGTGAGAAGCCTCAGAGCAGACAGCGCTGTGAGAAGCCTCAGAGCAGACAGCACCAAGTGGTAACTCGGGCTGAACCGCATAGAGTGGCAACTCGGGCTGAACCGCACAGAGTGGCAACTCGGGCTGAACCGCATGGACAGGCAACTCGGACTGAACCGCATGGACAGGCAACTCGGGCTGAACCGCATGGACAGGCAACTCGGGCTGAACCGCATGGACAGGCAACTCATCTGGAGCAGACTGGAGGGACAGGACCCACTCTGGAGCAGACTGTAAGGGCAGCGCCCCCTCTGGAGAAGACTGTAAGGGCAGCGCCCCCTCTGGAGAAGCCTGTAAGGGCAGCGCCCCCTCTGGAGAAGACTTTAAGGGCAGCGCCCCCTCTGGAGCAGGCTTTAAGGGCAGCGCCCCCTCTGGAGCAGGCTGTAGCTCAGGAACAGAGACAGCGGCTGGAGACTCAGGACCGGACACGGTGGCATTAGACTCAGGACCGGACACGGTGGCAGGAGACTCAGGACCGGACACCGTGGCAGGAGACTCAGGACCGGACACCGTGGCAGGAGACTCAGGACCGGATACGGTGGCAGGAGACTCAGGACCGGACACCGTGGCAGGAGACTCAGGACCGGACACCGTGGCAGGAGACTCAGGACCGGACACCGTGGCAGGAGACTCAGGACCAGACACCGTGGCAGGAGACTCTGAGCAAGAGGCAGATGATGGCACCTTGGAGCAAGAGGCAGATGATGGCAGCTCGGCACAAAAGACAGAGGCTGGCACCTTGGCACAGGAGACAGAGGCTGGCACCTCGCAACAGGAGACAGAGGCTGAGACCTCGCAACAGGAGACAGAGGCTGAGACCTCGCAACAGGAGACAGAGGCTGGGACCTCGCAACAGGAGACAGAGGCTGGGACCTCGCAACAGGAGACAGAGGCTGGGACCTCGCAACAGGAGACAGAGGCTGGGACCTCCCAACAGTAGACAGAGGGAGTTAACGCCTCAGGACAGGCGGCTGGAGCTGGCAGATTGGGTCTCTTCCCAGAGAACAGGAATGGTGGAGCATAAACAGATTTGGAATGCAGAGAGGAAACAACAGGAGATGGTTCAGTAAGCTGACGTGGTCTACGGATAGGACAGTCCTGCAAGAAATGTGCATTGCTGGCACAGTAGAGACACAACTTGTTTATTATTCTGCGTTGTTGCTCCTCTTCGGTCAGATGGGGGCGTGGACCACCTGTGAACTGGGAATTAGTTACCCCATAGTTCTTAGAAAACAGCAAATTTGTAGAAGCACTTTTAAGAGGTGCTATTTGCCCAGGTTCATCAGCAGAGAAGGTGGATTGAGACAGATCAGCAGCTTCTGAATTAGGAGAGACAGAATCTGACAGTCTCCTGAGTGGGTCCATAAGCAAAGTGGAAAACTTAGCCAGCTGGGAGCGTAATAGGATTATGTCCATTTGTAAAGCCTGTAGCTGTGGAAATTCAAAAGCTGGTAAAGCAGACATGTTCCAAAAGTAAACGAAAAATGAATTGCAGAACAAAAAGGTCCCAGAATAAAAAACTTTCACCTGCCTCCTAAGCTGTTTTTTGGGCTGGTTATACTGTCACGGTTACATACAGATGTACAGCTAGGAGCCACGAATATGGTGAAAACACTCTGTTTATTTGCAGAAAAGTATAAATAGCAGGTAATCAAGAGTAGTAATAAATACCAGGTGCAAGCTGATGCAGGAAGTAATATGAATGTTCAGAAACCAGAAGGTACACAGCTAATGCAGGGAAGCAGGAGGTATGAACAGATTCCAAGCAGCATGTAACCAGAGGAGCAAGGCAGGAGGAAGAATCCACAGGGTGCAACATCAGGATATGACATCAATTACCAGCAATGTGTGCTGGGAGTGACAGGTATAAATAAGGAAAAAGATACCACACCCAGGTGCATGGGATAATTAGAGAACAGAAAGGTTAACCCCTAAAGCACAAGAAATGCACAATAGCAGCACCTCTGGACATCAGAAGTACTGCTGCAAACACATAAAAAGAACAAATATAAATAATAAAGTCCAAAAGGTAGGAGCTGCCAGGCGGATCGTGACACTCTGCTGACACTTCACTCAGATTGAAATCTGAGAATAACGAGGGAGAAAAGTCCCCATCCTTCTTACACCAGCCATGCAAGCTGCAATGGAACTTCTCGCAGAAAATCGTGACAAATGTGGAGTGGATAGCCAAAATGTCTATGTTCGCCAGACCAGCTGCCTTGTCACAATTCAGAGGCTCCGATTGCATACGACTGTTTGCACGAGAGTGTGGGGCCAAGCATCCCCACAGGCTGTCTTCCACGAAGCTTCGAAATTGCCCCTCTCTCAAAGGTCCTCAACCTAAACAACACAGAACTGGATCAGTTGGCAGACTTCCTTGGGCACGACATCAGGGTGCACCGGCAGTATTGCCGCCTCCCAGAAGGTACCCTCAAACTCGCCAAGATCAGCAGACTGTTAATGACTCTCGAGAGTGGCAGACTGGCCGAATTAAAAGGCACAAATTTGGACCAGATGTACATTGATCCGGATGGTAAGTGGAAAATCTGGTGTCTGATGTATGCTTTTCACTTTTACCTCTGTCATTTACATATCTGTTTTTTTCAGAACCGGTCCAGCTACAGAGCGACATGTCGTATGATGAGCAATCCCCCGTGTCAGAGGGACAAATGTGCAAGCGTTTAGTCGATACTTCCAGGTCATAAAAGAGGCCCAGCCATCGCTTTCACGGGTAGGTGTAGCACACAGTTTTGCTAGGCAGAAGAACTTTGCCTTCTCTGTATTTTGCAGAGCCATAATGGACCACTCCGCTTCCTTTCAGGTTGCAAAGAAGTGCGGAGGAAATCCTTGGACAGAGAGGAGGTCCAGGCTGGAGAGACACCTGATGAGGTTTATACAGACATGCCGGGTGCCCGGAAAGCGAGACTGTATTGTGTGCCTCATGGCTGAACCGTATAACAGATTTAAAGAGCGATCAAACTTGTTGAAATGATGCAAAGTGGTTGAACAGGACTGTAGCCTCCATGGCTAAGTGTCGGTATAAGCGGGCATGTGGATGTCCTCAGATGGTCAGGATACACAAAACTTTCCCTACCATTTGTTATTATTTATTCATTTATGTATGTGGAAATGTGGATGTTCTCAGACAGTCAAAATACATGACACTTTCCCCATCAATGTCAGTACATTATGCAAAGTCAAAGTGCACATCTCATGTGGTAACTCTGGTGACAAACCACTCCTACACATACCCCTATGAGTGTTCTGTCGACAGGGCATTAGGAAAGGGGTGTCCCTAGACGTCATGATCCAGACATGGGTCCTCACAATACAATAAAAACAAGTGTGTGTGGGTGTGTAATTAATTTATTTCAGTGGGTTCATATTTGCCAAAACTGGATAGTGATGATGATCTATTATTGCTACAACATGCACATGGTTGGGTCAGAATTGGGCGTAGACAACTTGAAGCAATAGATCAATCCTGCCTTGTGTCAATGGTGCACGCTGCTGGTGATGGTATAATTGAATAGGAAATGTTTTATTGGCACACATTAGGCTCCTTAATACCAACTGCGCAATGTTTAAATGCCACAGCCTACCTACTATCTTCTAATAACTTCCAGCAGGATAACGCTCCATGTCACAAAGCACATGTTATCGTAAGATGGTTTCATGCAGCATTCATTTGTAACTGACAAATCTGCTGCAACTGTGTGATGCTATCACGTGAACATGGACCAGAATCTCTAAGGAATGTTTCCAGCAACTTGTTGAATCCATGCCATGCAGAGTTCAGACATACTAGAAAGATGTACCTAATAAAGTGGCCGCTGAGTGTATATGTAAAGTTATTACCTCCACGTAGATTATCTCATGACATTATTCATAAAATGGCTTGACAACATAACTGACTATTAAATAAAACATTACAAGTATATAGATCACCAGTTAATCACTGGGGTGAGGATACTTATGTTTTGTACAGAACCTGACTATATTTTTAAGCGATTTTTTTTTTAAATCACTTTTATTTAATATACATATGAATATGTATTTCTTCCTAACATTGAACCCTTATGGAATATTCACTTGTTTATTGCCCTGCACTAGCAATCCTGTATTTCTACAAATAATTTATGCTGGCTGGTGTGTTCACTGACTATTACAAGAGAATATGTGGTAGAAAATGTATTTAATGAGGTGTCTAAATGTACAATTTTTTCCCCTGGACAGCTTCAAAAATTAAATACACAAACGGTTCCTATTCAACATTGGCATATAATCCTTGTGATAAAGCCAAGGTAACTCAGGTCATCAGCTCATATCAGTAAAAACATTTTGGTTTTCCCAGAGAAAGCACAAAAAGTAAGATGTAATGTGATCTTCTTAGTAAGTGCTTTTAAAGAACAAAACCAATATGATATACCGCAACTTAATCTTATAAAGAGGCCTGTTATGATGATTGATATATATATATATAGATATATATATATGTATATATATATATATATATATATATATATATATATATATATATATGTATATATTTATTTATTTATAGTTTATTACAGGCATAGTGCCCACTGCACAGAGCCCATTACACTGGGCACAGAGCCAGTTTGCCTGAACCCAGTTGTACTTGGCACAGAACCCTATTCTTGAAACCTTATAGCAGAGAATTGCATCCAATAGATGGCATTACACTTGGCATAGAGCCCCATGGCACAGAACTCATTGCTTTTGGCTTAAACCCCAATTCCATTTGACACAGTGTCCATGCATAAACCCCAATTGCATTGCACAGTCATCCGGGCAGCACGGTGGCTCAGTGGTTAGCACTTCTTCCTCACAGCACTGGGGTCATGAGTTCAATTCCTGACCATGGCCTTATCTGTGTGGAGTTTGTATGTTCTCCCCGTGTTTGCGTGGGTTTCCTCCGGGTGCTCCGGTTTCCTCCCACACTCCAAAAACATACTAGTAGGTTAATTGGCTGCTATCAAAATTGCCCTTAGTCTCTTTCTGTCTGTGTCTGTGTGTGTATGTGTGTGTGTGTTAGGGAATTTAGACTGTAAGCTCCAATAGGGCAGGGACTGATGTGAATGAGTTCTCTGTACAGCGCTGTGGAATCAGTGGCGCTATATAAATACATGGTGATGATGATGATGATGGCATGGCTCCCATTGCATTGTACAGCCCACATTACTCAGACCTCTACAGCAGTTGGGAAAAAACCTCATGGCATTGCACGGAGTACCATTGGCACAGTTACATACTAGCTCTTCACCTATTACTTACCATATGCCTCAAATAATCTCAATCATGCAGCATGACCACCATGGTGAGACTTTTCAACTTTTGTAATTTATGCTGTGGCTTCATCTTAGGCTTTGAATGGGAAGCCATGGTGAGTGTGGAGTAGAATATTAGTCATTGGCAATTAGTGAGCAGAAGGTAGAACAATGGAACACTGGGATTTGAAATAGAGCAAGGCTCGTGTGCAGGAATAGCCACAGAACAATCAAATTAATAGAGAAGTACTGCAATTAGATATAGGGAAAATACCGTCAGTGTAAGGTGCTATAGTAGTAATAGCCAGTAAGGTACAGTGCCAGCAGGGAACAGCACCGGAGCGATGTAGGAACTTCACTAGGATAATGCCAGCGATATAGAACTACACCAGGATACCAGCATGTGAGACCACTCTGTGCAATTGTTAAACCAGTGTGATTGATGTATAGAGATACTTGCAATCCATTATCCTTATCTGCGTACTCTGAGCTGTCATAGTCTTGCTGCCTTGCAGTTTATTGTTATTTGTTCCTTTGCGTTTGGCTAAATATGTTATTAGGGGCTGTGCATATTTATCTTAATTGTTAGATAAGTTATTCTTAAATGTCGCCAGGTAGAGTGTTAAATCAGAGATAAGAGAGAGAACAAGGTATCTGGGTTAAACAATTAGTGTATGCAGATATAACACAATCAAACTTTTCATGTTTAGCCAACAAGGTCATTGTTATACTAGTACCCTGGATTACTGACTAGGAACTGCGCTTCCGTCACATGTGTATACTGTGCCTGCAAATAATTGCATCTGTCCAATGATTGCATATCCACATGTCTGTATTGCCATCTATGGAATAAACTGCAGTTGGTTGCAACAATCTGCCTAGGTGATTTCAAAGAATCCACTAGAATGCGCGGTCCACACACAGCAGTATATTAACTGCACCAGGATACCAACAACATGGAGTGTACAATAGCTGGAGGAACAAGGGAGCCAGTAACCACCTAGATAACAATCTAAGATAAATGTTACACAGAGTGAGTTAATAATATAGTGCAGGGAGATGGAAGGGGAACACAAACGAAAATGCTTGAGTCTAGGATCGAGAGCAGACACCGCTGAATGGAAGGACCAGCAGTGCCACAAAGAAGCAAAATAATAGCGTGCTGGACCAAGGTGAGTCCAGGGCGTGACACATAATATCACAAACAGAATAAACATAATAACAGATACATTAATATAATTACATATAATTACCCATGTATCAGGAGCTAGCCCTAACAGTATGTATGAATACAGGTCTGAATTCCATGCTTGTGAGTGAATAAACAGCAGAAGATTCAGTGTAAGACATATTGTTAGGGTCATACGAGGTAGACAAACATGAGACATGGGGTAGAGACAACACTGCCATAAAAGTTTACAGTCTAGATAGACGGAATGACAGACAGTAGGCGCAAAAGAACTCAAGTGGATTTGATGGAAGGGGAGAAGTAGAGAGTTTGTATATACTTGAGGGTCTAAGAGGGGGCAGTGTATGCAAGCATGAAGAGGTGAGTTTTGAGGGAGAATTTAAAATATTGTAGATTGAGGAAGGGTATGGTGTAGTGAAACAGCAAATTCCATAGGAGGACAGCGGCAGGAGAAGTTTTGTGGACAATAGTGGGAGTAGGTAATGAGAGGGAAATAGAGTTGAAGTTCTGAGGCAGAGCGGAGTGGACGATCTGGGATTTATCTCATGTCGAGGTCAGAGATGTAGGGAGAGGCAGCTTTAGTGAGAACCTTGTAGGTGAGGGTGAGTAGCTTCAAATTAATTCTGGAAGCAATAAAGAGCCAGTGAAGGGATTTGCAGAGTGATTTGCAGATAGTTGAAGGTAATTTGTTCAAGCATTTTGGATGCAAAAGGGGAGCAAAGAAGTGGGGCAGTAGTTGTAAAGTTGCTCAAGACAAGTCTTTGTGAGAATGGGGGAGATAAAGTCGGAGAGGAAAATACCAGTGTAGATGGAAAGGTTAAGTAGGTGAAAAAGGTGCAGGCAAGTGTTGGGGCATAGGAAATTCAGAAGCTTTGAGGGAACTAGGTCGGGGGGGGCAGGTTGTTGGGGAAGATAGATAGAAGAGTGAGGATCACAGATTCATTTGTAGGAGGAAAGGAGCAGAGGATTGCAAGATGGGAGTCAGAGAGGGTGGATATGCTGAGAGTAGATTTAAGGTGGAGTCTGTGTCCAAATTATGTGTATAGTGGTGAAGGGTAATGTCCACAGTCTGCTTCTGTCCATGAATGTAGCCTTTTTATTCAACAGATATTTTCTTTACAATTAAAATACGCTATATATACTTATATCTTGCTTGCTGTTTGTTTGAGAGCCATGTGTTATTTTTCATGAAAAAGAAAAAAAAAAGTGCCTGTGAAATTTTCATCTAAAAAATTGTCCAATCAGCTGTATATCTAAAAGGTATAACTACTCTATTAGCAAAGGGGGAGTAGATGCTTTGAGTCCCACAACTGTGGAGTATGGGCATCCACCAGGGCAAGAGTGAACTATAAAAGCAACAGAATGCTATTTCAGAAATTATTTTGAGTGCAGGAATTGCATTTCATTACATTCCCTGCTTTCAGTTGCTATCAGTCACTGCTTGGCTACTGTGTGTGTACTACACATTACAGTAGTCAAGCGATGACCACATAGCCTCACAGAAGAAATTCTTTGCAACTCACTCACTCAAGTCCTTGAGCTTATCAGTCAATTACATCATATCTTGTGACAAGCTCCTCTCAAATACTGAGACATGAGCTAAATATTCAGCGTGTGTTGCCTGGAGCTGCACTTAATATGTGGCGGATCAGCCAGCAGTCTCTTAGCTGGTAAGGTCCGCTTCTTTCTTTTTGGCTAAGCTCAAGTTTAGTGTCTGCAGTGCTGCACTTGGTCCTCTGTCTGGAAAGCCAGGGCCAGCAGAGAGAGAGCCTGTAATCATGTGCCCTTGTATAGGTGACCAGGGCGTACCTGAGTATTACTTAAGGTTTCTGGAGCACCTCATGACTTCTATGCTGCTGAGCAAATTTTCTTCCTTTCATTTTGCTGCATTGTCTCCTTCTGCCATGGCCTTTTCGCAGCGTAAGGGAATTTTAATATTTCCCAACCAATATCCTGGGGCCATGCCTACATGGCACTATTAATTTAGTTCATGCCTTGTTACTATAACTTTTGTGTTTAATCAATCTAGTGGGTGAGGTAGGCCCTAATGGTATTTATGTTCCCTGACAATGTAGGTGGGTGTGGCTCTGAGGCTTGCACTCCAGTGAACCTTCAATGCCCTATTCCCTCCGGAATAGGTCGTTTCTGGACCCTGGTGAAGTTTCAGCATATCCCTAGCTGACAATAGGGGATCTGAAGTCCCTTGCCTCCTGAGAGGCCTTTAAGCTCTGGAGTTTGGGGATAGAAGGGTCCTTCCTCTTTAGAGGAAGGCCTGAAGTTTGCTGCACTCTTATGCACTTTTTGGGTTTGCACCTTTTTTTCTTTTTTTGCACTAGGGCCACGAGAGCACAGATCCCAGTCATTCAATAAAAAATAGTCTGCAAGTTGGTAGCACACTACATGTACCAGCAAACCTAGCTACTATAACATGGATGAATGGCAGAGAAGAGAGGAGAATAACATGGAAAAGTGGGAGTAGAGAAGAAAATAACATAAATGATTGGGACAGGGGAATAACACAGACAAGTGGAAAAGGTAGGTAATAACATGGATGAGTGTCATAGCTTCAATCCCTTTCTTATAGGTTAAGATAGAAAAGTGGCAGCTAAAAATAATATTTTATATGCCTACAAACAAACCTGTATCTATCATCATCATCATGTATTTATATAGCACCAGCAAAATTCCGTAGCGCTTTACAATTAGGGACAAACACAGTAATAAACAATACTGGGCAATACAGACAAAGAAATGAGAAAGCCCTACTCTAGCAAGCTTACAATCTATGGGATGTATTTTATTAGGTATATATGTATTTGAGAGTTGCCGAGAAGGAATTTAAAGCAACTTTTTGCCACTCCTCTAACATCTGGTCCATGTACTTGTCTCCCATCCTCTCTGCACCCCTGTGTGTGCACATGCGTTAGGAGTTACAGTCAGAGAACATCCTCACACCAACTCACTGCTTGTTAATTGAGCCCGATAGTTACCATTATTAGTCCTAGTTGATGATGAAGGCAACAATTTATATCATTTTGGGTTAGAGCACATGTAGCGGCAAAAGAGACAGGTCGCAAGAGCTGTAGGATTATTTTCAATTATAGAGTGAAGAAGGAATAATAAGGAAATTCCAGCTACTACAATGGTGCACACTGATAACAGAATGCCAGGAACAGGACCCAATCACCAGGTCAACTACTGTGAAACAGCATAAGCTCAACAATGATCCGACCCTGAGATTAATCAAGTGCAGACTTATTTCTTCTCTGGCTTTGTTTTCAGATATTGACTTGAATTTTCTTGGCAGCTGTCTATCATGCTATTTCATCATCACCATTTTTTTATATAGCGCCACTAATTCCGCAGCACTGTAGAGAGAACTCATTCACATTAGTCCCTGTCCATTGGAGCTTACAGTCTAAATTTCCTAACACACACACACACACACACACACACACAGACATAGAGAGAGAGACTTGGGTCAATTTGATAGAAGCCAATTAACCTACTAGTATGTTTTTGGAGTGTGGGAGGAAACCGGAGCACCCGGAGGAAACCCATGCAAACACAGGGAGAACATACAAACTCCACACAAATAAGGCCATGGTCGGCAATTTATCTTATGACCCAGTGCTGTAAGGCAGAAGTGCTAACCACTTAACCACTGGTTATTATTTATTTATTATTTTGAAGCAAAACTAAACTAGTAGTTTTGTTTCAAAATAATAAATAAATAACCAGTTTTATCACTCATTGCTATCATACACTTTATACAAAACCCCAACGTAAAGACTCTGCGCCTGGGAGCACATATACAACATCTACCCCAAAATTTTGAATAATGGGACAATCTCACCATAAATGTATAAATAACTTCCTACAGCATTAGAGCATCGCCAACATACGCCAACATATATATTCGGGTATATTTTTCTAAGTAAACTCCGATGTCTGTACCAACGAATTAATATTTTGTCTTGTGTCTCTATTATAGAGCATATATGAGTGATTTTGAAAACTTTCTGTCACTCTTCTGGAGAAAAGTTTCTATGTATATCTTGTTCTCAACGTTTAGTGAAATGAGGGAGTGATTAAACTAAATTTTCAATAATAAGTCTACATATAATTGAAATTGTATGGGATGTTTTAGAAACAGATGTACAAAGGGTTTCAAAATCAGTAAGTTCTCTATATACAAGTTGAGTTTGTTTAACTGATTGTAAAAAATTATGAAATTGTAGGAATTTCCAGAAATCAGCTTTGCATATAACCCATTTATATTGGATATCAGTAAATGGACGGACGCCTTTTGTATCGATCAGCTGTCCCAACCCAAAGACTCCAGCTTGATACCAATTTTTGAAAGAGGGAAGGTGAGTACCTGGAAGGAAATCCTGGTTTGCTAAGAAGGAGATAAGTGGTGAAGTTTTAGAAGAGATATATGGTAAAGTTCGTAAATGTTTCCAACAATACGATGTAGGTGAAATATTTGAGTGAGAAATTGAGGATAGGCCCGGCAACCAAGGCACAATCTCATATTAGCGTTAGAATAACTAGGTATGAAAAGTCTTTGGTCAATGGAATTCCAAGATATTTAAGATGAGATTGGTGCCAGATAAATGGGAATTTATTTTTAAAGTTTTCAACTATCGGGAGAGGGGTTGTAAGGGTTATGGCCACAGATTTTTAAAAATTAATTTTGAAATTCGAGAGATTTCCAAAAAATGTGAAATTTGGTTATCAATCTAGGGAGCAAGGTCACGAGACAGGAGATCGATGCTAACAAATCATCAGCAAAAAGTGCTCATTTACATTCCTTATTACCTACTTTATTTCCAGGAATGTCAGGATTTGATCTAATTGCTCTTGCAAGGGTTTCCATGCACATGATTAAGAACAATGGTGAAAATGGACAACCCTATCTGGTGTCATTTAAAATATCAAATGGTTTTAATAGGGATCCGGTAAACTTTATATAAGCCGAAGGAGATTTATAGAATGCTAAAATTATATGGAATCCCAGGGAACCCAAGCCTATGTGTCTCAGGAGACCAGATATGAACTCCCAATCCACACTATAAAATGCTTTTTCTGCATCTGTAGATAGTAGAATGGTAGATACGTCGTTGTAAAGAAAGATGTATTAGATTAATTATTTTGCTGGTGTTGTCATGGGCTTCTCAGCCAGTCACAAAACCTACTTGATCATCATGTATAATCTAAGGGAGGAGGGAGTTTAACCTATTTGCAAGCATTGTTGCAGATAGTTTGATATCTACATTTAGGAGTGAAAGAGGTCAATAGCTGGGACACAGGGGTGGATCCTTCCCATCCTTCTGTATAATTGTAAAGTGGGCTTCTAGGGATTGTTTAGAAAAATAAGATTTGGCAGAAATAGTATTTAATGCTTGGAGGAGTAACAGGACAAATTGAGTTTTGAAGATCTTAAAGTACATTATGGTAAAGCCGTTGTGACCTAGGCTTTTACCTGAAGGGGAAGAAGAGATAGCTTGTTCCAATTCTTAAGATTAAAAGGCAGTCCTACAGAGTCTCGATTTGCTTCTGACAATTTTGGAAACTTTTCTCCTTTTTCTCCTAGGATGTTGAACTGTATTCCAAGCAGTTTTTTTAAATGGAAGTAGTATAGTTTTCATTTGAGAGAATCTGCTCAATCCGATAGATGAATATTAGGTAAAGCTAGAGAGGTAGAAAATTGGTCTAGGTCTGATAGTAATCTGAAAGTGGAAGATTTACATTCTTGGGTTACTTGAAGTTGACAAAAGGAAAACCCCAACGATCTTTCAAATTACATTTGAGTAGTTCATCTGTCTGTGGTTTCAAAGCTTTTCGTTGTTGAAGAGTATACCAGGAAAGATTAGGGAAAATTTGGATGGAATGGTCATTGAATTTAATATCATCTAGTTTGTGTATCTTTCTCAAAACATCTTCTGTTTAGGTATAATAATGAAAACAGCAGATTACATTGCGAGGTTTGTCTGTTGGTAGTCCACGTGGTCTCAGTGCTGTATGAGCTCTATCAAACATAATAAGAGAATCCTGAAATTGGCCCAGAATGTCATTGAAGATTTTAGTCAAAGTATCAAACAAACCTGTTGAAGAAATGTGTTCAGGAATACTATGTACCCTTATGTTATTTCACCGTCCTCTATTGTCTACATCATCTATTTTACTTTTTAAGAATTTTAATTCAGAAGCTTGGGAATACATTACATTTCAAAGACTAGGGCAGCACGGTGGCTCAGTGGTTAGCACTTGTACCTCACAGCAATGGGGTCATGAGTTCAATTCCCTACCATGGCCTTATCTGTGTGGTGTTTGTATGTTCTCCCTGTGTGGGTTTCCTCCGGGTGCTCCGGTTTCCTCCCACACTCCAAAAACATACTGGTAGGTTTATTGGCTGCTATCAAAATTGACCATAGTCTCTCTCTCTCTCTCTGTCTGTGTGTGTATGTTAGGGAATTTATACTGTAAGCTCTAATGGGGCAGGGACTGATGTGAGTGAGTTTTTGAGCTTTTTTTCCCATTTTTGCCCAAGGTTTGGTGATTCGGTATTGGTTAAAAGAGGTATCGTTGGTTAATTATCAGTTAAGATAGATAGAAATTATGTATTGTATTTCGTAGCGATTGCTAGAGGTCACAACCCCCAAAATAGTGGTTAGGCCACCATGTTTATGGTGAGATATTCATAACATATTCTTTATGCATTAAGGTTAATTTGTTAGAAAATGTGTAAGTTCTTTAAGGAGTATAATATGGAAATGTAAGTCACCTTAAGTATTGCGAGGTGAGGTATTCCCATTTGAGTGAATGTGATCCACGTAAGTTTGAATGAGTGAATCAAATGTAATATACTGTATAGAACACTCATATAGAGGGTCTGCATATATTATCTTGCCGGTCAGATGAAACATAGGGTAAGTTAGTCAGCAGATTTTAGAAGCTGTATATTTTAACCAAAGGTCGTTGATTCAGCAAGGCTGATTCAGTTTTGGTGTCTGTGTGGTCATGTTATAAAAATGGTGTATCGGTAGGAATACCATTTAAAAATGTGGTTGGAGAGTTCCTTGTTAAGTAATAAGCTCTTTGGATAAAAGTTCATCCAAAATTAGTGATGAATTTACCTAGTATATTCAGAGTTAAATGCTTTTATGATAGTTTGGCTTATCAAAAATATTTAGCTGTTATGAGCCATCATAAAGCATTTGTGGCCATCTTGGCTACCTTAATATATATAGAATCTTGTAGTATAATAGTTTACCATTTGCTATTCTTTTAATATTATGTTTTTACAATATATTGCGGAGCAGGAATAAAAAGAAATAGACAGTTGTGATTTAATAGTTTATGAACAACAAATAATCCCTTATTTTTTCACTAGTTTTGTGTTGTAATTGATTTCATAAATTATAAATTGCAGATTTTATAAATTAGTTGCTTTTCATACAATCCAGGTTAAATGTTGAGATAGATCATGAGCTGTTAGGAGTACTCACAAAATGGTTAGTGAGGAAAATAAACCGTTTTTGTTTTGTTTTATTAACGGGGTCTGAGGAACAAGCATTTTTCTGATTATGACATTTAAAATTGATCTAGGACATATCCTATCCCAACTATAAATCTGTCCCAACATTTTAAAATGACCTCCTCTTCAAATGCAACATGGTTTCGCCAAGGTGCAATGTTACTCTTTTTTTTGCTTTCCTTTCCTTAATGAATCAGGCCCAATGTGTTTATATAGTCAACCTTACTTGTGCTAGCTAGTGGCATGCATATGTGTAGTTTTTAAAACAAGGAATATGTTATGCTAGTAATGTCAAGTCAGCATTTACACCTGCTCTGTAGCTGGTGCAAATAATATGGCTGAACCCAGGTGTATATTTTTTATATTTCCAAACAAGAGCTTCATCAGGAAGCACAAAGAACAGTAAAAGCAAATCTGAGAAAAGGGTATTTCAAATATTTAGACATGTAATTTAGTTAATAAAATAGTCACATTGCCCAGATACCTATACCCCGGGCTCTAAACTCCTGTCTAGGTTGCCTAACAGGTATTCTAGCCCTATTCATTTTAAATGTGAGTTCATGAGAGTATGGCCACATTCCCTTTTCCTGAGCAGGTAAGTGTATTATGGAGATGTTTCTGTATAATATAAGTAACAATTTGGCTAACAATGTTTTTTTTTTCTTAAGATGATGTTTTCTTCTGATATTTGTGAGGCGAACTGCTGGCTTTGAGTGTATAGCTGTAAAATAAAGGAGTGGTCGAAAACCGCTATCCTGCCCAGGACATTATTTGAGTGGTGAGTGCATACAGTACCACACTATTTTCTTTCCCTTGCTTGTCCAGATATGATAACTTTAATGCAGCTACCAGTGGAGCACTATTTATCTTCTTCTACATTAGAGCCATGATTGAAATAAATAAAGAGCTATATATGGAATATATAATGTATGTGTGGTGGACTATATGAAGCACTGCTATCCCCTATCGTATATTAATTGTAGCCCTTGTTGTGTAGGTAACACATTCAAAACAGTATATTTTTTTTAAAACAAGTCAAATAAACTGGATGACATTTATAAAGCGCAAAACAGCCAAGATGTAGTGTAAACTCCTCTTTGCTGTGCCTCTGTTTGTGCAAGTACTCTTATATTTCAACCAAATCAGTGGTTGAAGTAGGGGTGTATAGGGAGGTATGCCATACTACCACTTGTCATACTGCCTTCAATGTAAAACTATAAAACTCCATTCACTTACATTCCCATTTAAATTTCCATACATCCACTTCTAAATTTACACTTCGACCACTGTACCAAATCGCATAGGTTTGTGGAACATTTGCATATGCCGATGGGAGTCAGAGGATGATCATTATAAGTATGGAGTGTGCATACTAATGTGAGTTTTGCAGAGCAGTGAAAAACAGTAAACCAAAAAATAAAAAATAATCAGGCGCTAATTATAATAAAATTCTAACAATAACCTGGAGGAAAATGCAATATGACCACCAGGAAAACAAAGAATAATCAAATATTCAAACTGGCATGCAAGAAAGTACATCAGATGTATCTACTATATAAATGCCTAGTGGCTTGTGTGAGAAAAAAAAAAAAAGAAGCTGCAGCGCCACCTGCTGGGCAGAGTTATACACTGACCTATATATTTCTTGAAGGAGAAGTGACAGTTGGGAGTGGTTGGTGGTTGCCGGGGGTGACAGTGGGGAGTTTTTAACACCTTAAGTAGCTTGATGATGGATGTGGCGATGAAGATGAAGGATGAGGTGATAGAGAAAAATGATGAGGTGGTGACATGTGGACAAAACCACGTTAAAAAAGGGCGCTTGCGTCGGAAAGTAACGCTCTTCCCCTGAGGAGGCCTGGGCTAGGCCCAAATGCATGACAAGAACCTTTTTAACACCTTAAGTAGCTTGATTTGACTAGAATGCATGAGTATCATGCACGGGTTAACTTGTTTATTATAAAAATCTAAAAAAGTTCACCTCTCAGAAGTACATGGTATCAGAAAATAAACCCATAATCCTATAACAGCCAATAATGACAGCAATAAGAAAGTGTGCCTCTTAATAGCATATAACAACAGATGTTAACATATGACATATAATGATTAATATATCAACATTGAACCAATATAAGAATAATATTTCATGCAGTGTGTCCATAAGTTGCCATGAACGCAAAATCAATGACCACTAAAATAGTGGGAGATAACGTTCTAAGGATCCAGACCATGAGCCACAAATGACCATATGGAGGACTTAAGGGACTTTTTCCAATTTGGTTATGTCCATCGAATACCGCCAATGTTATATTATAATGTGTGTTTGACCTGTAAACATTTGGAAAATGCGAAAAAAGTTATAACATCTATTAGTAATAGTTCAAAATGAATCATTTTAATTAATTGTGATACAGGATATGTCATTCATGTGCTGACATGTCCTGGTAGTCTTCAATACGTGGGTCGTACTACACAATTTTACAAAGGTTGTTGACACATAGGGCTAGATTTACTAAGCTGCGTGTTTGAAAAAGTGGGGATGTTACCTATGGCAACCAATCAGATTCTAGCTTTCATTTATTTAGTACCTTCTACAAAATGACAGCTAGAATCTGATTGGTTGCTATAGGCAACATCCCCACTTTTTCAAACCCGCAGCTTAGTAAATCTAGCCCATAGTGTCTCTCGTCATTTCTATTACAAACATAATAGCTCAACGGTGGGGACAAATATAAAAATCTATGCCGTGGAGAAGCCTTATGGATATTTAGACTCCAAACCTTATCAGCGGATGGTCTAAACCAGGGGTCGGCAACCCCCGGCACGTGTGCCAGACGTGGCACGCCGACGCTGAAGCTGCTTCAGTAAAGCAGCCGATGATGGCCGAAACGGAGCTTCTGCGCATGCGCAGAAGCTCCGTTTCGGTCATCACCGGCTGCTTAACTGAAGCTGTTTCATTAACGAAGTATGCCACAGTGAAGCTGCTTCAGTCAGCAAAGCAGTCAGTGATGGCCGAAACGGAGCATCTGCGCATGCGCAGAAGCTCCGTTTCGCCCATCATCGGCTGCTTTACTGAAGCAGCTCCCACCCAGGTTTCTGGAGAAAGATGAGTCTACAAAGGTAAGTAAGAGCAGCAAATTGAGGGGCACATATACTTGGCATACTTTGTATTTGTGGGGGCAACTGTGGCATACTATATATTTCTGGGGGCAACTGTGGCATACTATATATTTATGGGGCAACTGTGGCATACTATATATTTATGGGGGCAACTGTGGCATACTATATATTTCTGGGGGCAACTGTGGCATGCTATATATTTCTGGGGGCAACTGTGGCAAAGTATGAATTGTGGGCACAACTATGTGGCATAAGATGAATTGGGGACACAAGTATGAGGTATGATGTGAACCGGGGCACTACTTTTCGGCATAACGTTTTTTTGCTGGTCCCTTACTGTTAATATAATATTAGCCTCATAAAATGAGACATATATATATATATATATATATATATATATATATATATATATATAGCCCAGAGGGGAGGGGGCGACTACAAATTGCCCGGGCAGCTTGGTGGCCTGAGTCCCCACTGGAGACCTATCTTTGAAAATAATTTTTTTATTTTAAAAATACTTTTTATTTTTTTTATTGAGTGCAGGGGGGATCGGTAGTGGCTAAATCCCCTTCAGCTCAGGCATCTTCAGACGCCAGGTCATGTGACTGCAGTGGTCACATGGTACTCGGCGGGCTGCTGGATATCTTCCCATGCTGTGCAGTGGAGAATAAGGTAAGAAGAAGGTGTGCTGGAGAGGGGGCATTTGTGACTAAAGGTGATGGAGAGGGGCATGTGTCACTAAAGGTGCTGGGCAGAGGGGGGGAAAAGTGTGATTAAAGCATGTGGGCAGAGGGGACATATGTGAGCAAAGCTGCTGAGCAAGGGGGCATGTGTGAGTAATGCATTTTTCTGTAAGAGGGTGGTCTGGTGCTTTTCACCTCCTAGACATGCACCCAATGATGTACTGCCACACCCCCAATTGTACGACCACTTGCATGGTAAAAAAAATGCTTGACTATAAGGGGGGACACATGAAGTTGCTATACTGGGGCCATGAATTTCTCTAGGCAGCCCTGTATGTAAGTATGTATGTATATATATATATATATATATATATTATATATACATACATATATATATTTATATATACATACACCACACCCAACTGGCACACCTGGGCTTCACTAGATTTTAGCCGGCACTCTGATAGAGAAAGGTTGCCAACCCCTGGTCTAAACGATACAAGTGAATTGAATAACTGGTATTTGTAAATTTGTCTCCTTTTAGGTCTCTGTCTTTAAAATCTGGTTATATATTATTAGTTTTTCACTTGTTATTTTCTGGACTTGAGATATCCATTTATTTTGCACACTTTGTGTATATGAATATGCGCGTGTTTTTTTGCTATGGGCACGTACACATATGTATTCCTGTACATGTGGGTACACACACGTATATATATATATATATATATATATATATGTTTATATATAGTCAAACATAAGACCACTACACTTGCAGAAGTTTATAAAGATTATAATACGGGTGACATTTAGTTGGGAGAAGTCCTGTTTAAAATATGAGAAAATATATGAAAAATGTAAAAAACTTTAAGAGTTAAATGTAATTCTAATTGGCATGTTGAAAGTATATAAATAACATATAGGGTAATATTTACATATTTGTATATTTTAAAAGTTGTATTGTTTTAAATAGATATGTTTATAAGAAAGAGGGCTAAAGTATTATAACATCGAGGAGTTAATTCCCTGATGTTTATAGGTGCGCTGAGTGGGTTGTAATCTAGTACTAATTGTTGACCAATCATACGAATGTTTTAGGTTTATATAGTTGTGATTACAGAGACTTCCACATTGCTTTGAGAAAGTCCGCTGAGGACAGATGAAATGCGTCAGCAGTTCCGATTACAAGTGTGTCTGTACTCATTCCTATTGGCAATCCGAGAGACCTCCTTTGCCACTTATTCATATACTTAAAGTTATATGTTATCTAGGAATCTTTGGAATCGATCTTTGTTTCTGGACGGGTGCGCAGCCACGTCATCACGTGACCGCCGACTACTGGGGGTATCACTAGCGACTTATCCAGCTCCTATTAGAGTTCCATTATTGTTTTTTGCTTTCTACCTACACTAACATTGGCGGTATTCGATTGACATTATCAAATTGGGAAAGTCCCTCAAGTCCTCCGTATGGTCATTTGTGGCTCATGGTCTGGATCCTTAGAACGTTATCTCACGCTATTTTAGTGGCCATTGATTTTGCGTTCATGGCAATTTATGGACACACTGAATGAAATATTATTCTTATATTGGTTAAATGTTGATATATTAATCATTATATGTCATATATGTTAACATCTTTTGTGATATGCTATTAAGAGGCACACTTTCTTATTGCTGTCATTATTGGCTGTTATAGGATTATGGGTTTATTTTCTGATACCATGTACTTCTGAGAGGTGCACTTTTTTAGATTTTATAATAAATACATCTGTTGTACTTTTTTTGCATGCCGGTTCGAACATTTGATTATTTTTTGTTTTCCTGGTGGTTATATTGCACTGGTTCCTTTTTTGCAGAGCAGTGAAAAAACCTGATTTCATTAAACAAAGCGAAAGACTGAATATGGCAAAAACGTGTAGAGAGGGCGCATAATTAGGAGTATTCTTTGACTATTCAAAATACTATATTTTTGCACCAATGAGTTGCATTTAGGAGAAGAAGCTTACTGGCTAAATTTTGGCAACTATGCGCTTCTCCAAAGTGCAACATTGAACTTTGTAATGTCTACCTACCGGCACTAAAATTGTGTTTAACATTAATATTTTTAATAAGTGCATGTAAACAGATCGGAAAATCAAAATGATTGTACCCAGAGACCATATATATCGCAGGAGATCCAAAATAGGTTGAACTTGATGGACTGGTGTCTTTTTTCAACCTCATCAACTATGTTACTATGTATATTTGTGTTTCTATGTGCATTTAATTTGTAATCCAAGGTTTTTTTAACGCTTCTTTCTCCATTTTATTTCAATAATACAATTCAAAAATGATGCATCCATCTCTAAATTTACCATGTACCTCTTCAGCTTTTTCCCCCTCGTTGCAAACCTAGGTGCATGACTAGATTGAGGCATGTCTTGAGAATGGAGAATAGGTGTGCACCTTGATGTGTCCTGGACAAACCAGTAGGCCATTTTGTTTCCCCAACTACTAAAAGAATATTTGGAGCTTCTCAATCGATTCATGTTAAGAGAGAAGCCTGGTGAACTAAGAGTCCTTGTATCAATTTAAGTTGCTCCTCCTTCACAGACTAGAAATGGTCACAAATAAAAGCAAAATTACAAAGGACAGTAATACGGAGTATCAATCTGTCCAAGAAAGGGAGGTTATAGCCTGAGGGTGCTGAAGCTGGTGCCCACATTTATCTTGAGCATAAATCTCTTTATACAGTATTGTATATTGGCAGTATTATGTCAAAGGACTGAAAGTCCCTTTAGGAATTAAATGTCCTAAAAGCAAAACCATATTTACAGACTGTCAGAATGTCAAGGAGACTCCTAAAATAGTGGATGATTTCCCGGATTCCCACTACCACTCTCACTGAAGCCAGAGAAATATTAGCTATAACTAAATCAGCACATGCTGAATTTTTAGACACACATATGAACAGGCAGGAGTGGCCAATGACAACTACATTTTTTATTTAGCTTGTAAAGGACTGTTCTGCAGCAAATGCATCACATGAAACACTCGGATGTAAAAAGAGAAAAAAACTAAGTAAAACTCAACTTCCCCTTTCTCTTTTTAACATAGTCATGGCCAAAAGTTTTGAGAATGACACAAATATTGGTTTTCACGAAGGTTGCTGCTTCAGTGTTTTTAGACCATTTTGTAGGATGTTGCTCTGGTATACTGAAGTAAATTTACAAGCATTTCATAAGTGTCAAAGGCATTTATTGACAACTACATTAAGTTTATGCAGAGTCAATATTTGCAGTGTTGACCCTTCTGTTTAAAAGACCTCTGCAATTCGCCCTGGCATGCTGTCAATCAACTTCTGGGCACCATACTGACTGATGGCTGCTCATTTTTGACTAATCAATGCTTGGAGTTTGTCAGAATTTGTGGGTTTTTGTTTGTCCACCCGGCTCTTGAGGATTGACCACAAGTTCTCAATGGGGTTGAGGTCTGAGGAGTTTCCTGGTCATGGACCCAAAATGTTGAAGTTTTGATCCCTGAGCCCCTTAGTTATCACTTTTAGCTTATGGAAAGGTTGCTCCATCATGCTGGAAAATGCATTGTTCGTCATCAAACTGTTCTTGGATGGTTGGCAAAAGTTGCTCTTGGAGGGTGTTTTGGTACCATTCTTTATTCATGGCTGTGTTCTTAGGTAAAACTGTAAGTGAGCCCACTCCCTTGGCTGAGAAGCAACCCCACACATAAATGGTCACAGGATGCTTTACTGTTAGCATGACACAGGGCTGATGGTAGCACTCACCTTTCCTTCTCCAGACAAGCGTTCTTCCAGATGCCCCAAACAATCTGAAAGAGGATTCATCAGAGAAAACGACTTTACCCCAGTCCTCAGCAGTCCAATTCCTGTACCTTTTGAGAATATCAGTCTGTCCCTGATGTTTCCTGGATAAGTGGCTTCTTTGCTGGCCTTCTTGACACCAGGCCATCCTCCAAAATTCTTCGCCTCACTGTGCGTGCAGATACACTCACTGCCATTCCTGAGCAAGCTCTGCACTGGTGGTGCCCTGATCCTGCACCTAAATCAACTTTAGGAGATGGTCCTGGCGTTTGCTGGCGTTCTTGGGTGCCCTGAATCCTTCTTCACAACTATTGAACCTCTCTTCTTGAAGTTCTTGATGATCGAATAAATGGTTGATTTAGGTGCAATCTTACTAGCAGCAATATCCTTGCCTGTGAAGCCCTTTTTGTACAAAGCCATGATGACTGCATGTGTTTCCTTGCAGATAACCATGGTTAACAGAGGAAGAACAATGATTTCAAGCACCACCCTCCTTTTAAAGCTTCCAGTCTGTTATTCTAACTCAATCAACACGACAGAGTGATTTCCAGCCTTGTCTTCACCAACACTCTCACCTGTGTTAACGAGAGAATCACTGACCTGATGTCAGCTGGTCCTTTTGTGGCAGGGTTGAAATGCAGTGGAAATGTTGTTCTTGGGATAAAGTTCATTGTCATGGCAAAGAGGGACTTTGAAATTAATTGCAATTCATTTGATCACTCTATGACATTCTGGAGTATATGCAAATTGCCATTATAAAAAGTGAGGCAGCAGACTTTGTGAAAAATAAAATGTGTAATTCTTAAAACTTTTGGCCATGGCTGTATGTTAACCTTCTAACCCAGTGTTGGCTAACCTGTGACACTCCAGGTGTTGAGAAACTACAAGTCCCAGCATGCTTTGCCAATATTTAGCAGCTTATTGCTGGAAGGGTACGCTGGGACTTGTAGTTTCACAACACCTGGAGTGTCACAAGTTAGCCAACACTGTTCTAACCTCTGAGAGCTCAGCACAGTAGAAAGTCCATCAATTCCTTTCTCATAGATCTGAATATAAGTACTCTCGGAGAGGCATGTATAGATGTAATTCTCTTCCTGTGCTGTAATATAAATTATATTTGTTACATGGTGTGACACGGGCACAGTTCGGGTGATGTGTACACAAACACTTTCTTGCTTATTAACCTTGCTTTCATTGTGAGCATGGTAAAGTAAATTGACATTGAGTTCCACACACTTTCTTTTGAACCAGAGCAATGTAAAAATATAGGTTTAAATAGTTTACACTCCTCCCACAGCCCTAAATTGAATGACGAATGACACTCCCACCTTGCCTTTATAAGGGAGATTATTGCAGGTGCTGTTTGATTGCAGACACACCATTTCAGACTGCTCTTTGCTGTGGAAAAGATGTTATTTAAAACCATTTCAAAATATATAAGTTAAATCAGACTCCTTACCATTATTTTATCACAGAAATGTTTTCCACCTTTACCTCATTAAGTTTGGTGAACAACTGTACAAATGTGTAACTCTGGTCTGCAGACTTTCTCTGCAGAATGCCAACTAAATACCTGTCTCCTCTTTTAGAAGCCTGTGGCAAACACCTTCCTTTGTCACAATGGTTTTGTAGAAAACTGAACTTTCCAGATTATAATAAAAACATTATTTGATTTTGACTATATGAAAAGCTGTGTTTTACTGAGTTAAATAAGCATAAGTTGTTTCAGGTATAATATATTTAAATAAACATGTTGATTATAATTTCTGTTGGATCGTTTGCCATGTTAGGAAGGCATTGCTTAACGAATTAAACGAGCAAAGTATGAATGACAGGCTTTCAGATTTGTGTGAAGAAATGCAATAGACAGAAGCAGGAGCAGTGAAGTAATGGCAGCCAAACTGACTAAAATTACAGCTTTTTTTACTTTTATCAGAGACTATCGGAACACTGCCCTAGAGATGTGAAACATGACTTCAGCTGGTTAATTAAACTTTACATTTTAATATTGAAATGCATTGGGATGTCAGGATAAAACAATGCATTTTGACTTTGTTTCTTTGATGAAATTTTTACTTTTGGAGTTTAGTGGCCCTTTTATAGCAGGAAGTGATTCAAAAGTGATCAAATTACACAAGCAACGAACATATGACATGTACTTTCTTTGAAATCATACACAAGCCTCTTTGTACCAGATGCATTAAATAAATATAAATTTTATTAAAAACACCCACATCTCAGCATTATCAGGAATGATATAATAAACAGTTTTCAAATAGCCTGCGTTCATTACATTACAATACTTACAGTATTTATAGCCATTCTTAGATTTTATACACATACCAACATATTCTGGAAATAAAACAAACACTAAAATGGATAAAAAAAAAAAGCCTCTAAAAAGTACGCAGAGAAAATGCACACATAAAATCATTACTTTAGTGTCGAACTGCATGGTTTCCTATACACATTAACTATTAGCTTTAGAAGTGACCACACTACTGTGAACCTAACAAGATGAAAAGGTTCGTTCAAGTAAAGTTGACAACACTCAAAAGCATTTTCAAGTATGGCTATAGTCAGCCTTTCAAATCCTATACTAGCGATCTCATGTCTGCTTTCTACCATGCCCAGATCTGTACACAAAATTACAGATTATGTATACACAATTTGCTGATCTTTTATGCCAACCTTGCAGTTTTCCTTTAATTTTGCTAGCAGTTTGGCAAATAAAGGTGTTTTTTCACTTTCAAATAAAATAACAGTAAAAAAAATAATCACATGAATGATATCAAACATAAGCATTCTGTTCCTCACTTAATGGGGTACTGTACTCTTACAACAGCCTTGTTTGGTACAAGTAAGAGTTTCATACCTCATTTGGAAACACCTTAAATTTTACAGGACAACAAAACTGACTTATTTTTTATTAAACGAAACACAATATTACAAAAAAAAAAGATGTATTATAGTGCACACAGGCACAATGTTCATAAAAAAGCTCATGTACATATATACAGTATGTGACTGGTAGATTAAAAAAAAAAAGCTCCCAAACCATTGCAATGGGAACTAGACAAAATCCAATTGAAGATGTATATTGCACAGTACGACAACTTGAGAAAAGGGATTTGGACTTTGAAGAATGATAAAGGAAGCCCGGTGATACATGTACCTACTGTAACCATTCTTAAATGCTGTAAATTTGAGTTGAGAACCAACACTAAAGAGTGCCATGCACTGAAGTACATTCTGGCAAGTCACACCTCCAGTCTTAATTCTATGTTAGTCATCGAGATGAGGGGCATATAAGCTGTGACGCCACTTCAGGAGGGGCTTGTACACATGGGTTTTAATTTTCAACGCCTGTGTATACAAACCACAATCATAGCCAGTCTATACTGACAATAAATGAAGATCAACCAGATACAGAGCCACAGTTTATATATCTCTCTTCTAAATTATTGAAAGTTTGCTCAGCACATCTCATCTCATCTCAAATTCATGAAAATGAGTTACCAAGTGCTACAATGTGGCACACTGGAATTAACCAGCAATGCAACTTGGTGCATGAGCCCATAAGACTTGTCAAACCCCTGACTTACAATTTGTCCCTTTAATTTATCTCAGTGCATTCAACTTTCACTTAAAACATTCTACACTTTACATATTTTACAATCTGAAGAATAAAAATAGCCTGCACATTTACAATATTTGTTTCAGTTACACGTGTTAATACATATATACAAAGGAAAATTAAAACTGGGATCAGAAACAGCCTTGTCCCTGAAAAAAAGAAAACAATAGGATACAGCCTATTAGAACCTTAAACAAGCATGATTAATTGTCATGAAAAGAATAGAAACCAAAATATCCCTGAATTTTTAGAAGAAAAGACTGAAGTTCAAGTTATACTTGTTAAGATATCAAGTACTAAAAGGAGTTGTCATGTGATTTTCTGTCATGTTTATTTTATTTTCTCTTGTGGGTGGTTGGGATACATTGATGGTATGCCATGCAACAACTCTTCTACTCACTTGTCCTACTGCCAAACTAGTGCTGAGGTAAATGACAAGTAGGACCCTCACTCAGACCTATCTTTAGCTCACATTATGATAACTGGTAGCAGGTTGAGTAGCACCATCATAAATAACCTAAATTATCAGCAAGTTTTTTTAATGTCTTTTTAAAAGGAAAATATATATTTATATACAGTACTAACAGGAAAATATATATCTTTATATTTCATTGATTCACTATACAGGTCTTAATTATTAGTTTACTTTTAATTTTCTTCTACAAATTCATGATTTTAAAATTACTATAACAAGACAGCTGCCTAGTGTTTGTAGCTACAAGTGTAGCGCAGTCTGGAGCAATAATGAGCGTGTTAACCATACGATTCCCCAGTAATGACAGGGGCACAGGTAATCAGCCTGAAGTCTTCATGATTGTTAAGAATGAACATGCCAGTCAAATAAAACTGCTAATGTCTGGTATTTAATATCTTCTAAGCTTATTTCTCCTTAAACTGTACATGTCCAAGCACTGAAATATTGCTCTTTCACTGCATGTCTGGATCTGTGAGATGAGCACCAACATTTTTTTTATGCAAGTTTGATTCACTGACACAGATTAGGAGCAACAAGTGGAGCATTTTCTTTAGCTATGAATGAAAGATCCACATAAAGTATAAATACTTATTGTCTGTCCACAATGTACGGAAGTAGCCCAGAGCTAGGACTCTTCTTATGGATTTGTCAGAAAGTCAAACTAAATACAAATTTTGCTTAAAAAATGTGTATGTTTTTAAAAAATAAAACCTGAAATATACATGCTAACCTGCTAGTGCAACACAAGGTAAGAATCTTGAGTGAAGAAGGTTTTACAGACCTGTCCTGTCTCAGTATTCAGCTCTTAAAAGGACCACTAAGCTTTTACATACACATTGATATTTAATAAAGTGAGATATTATAACATTCACAAATTTGTCTTCCCCAACTGTAAAATAATGTAGAATGACTAAATTTATATAACATGTATTCTTTTTCGCAGAGTTCTCACAGTTAAATTTTAGACAGCTTACATTAAGATTGGCTCTTTTCAGTATCCTACAACAGCTTATAGAAGAAACAGAAATTCTCCCTGTTCTGTAATACAGGAAATATGGTGTGCATAGGAAAACATATTACCCACAAATAAATTCTCAAATGTCTTCTTTAGTTTCTGTAACTAATGTATGTGAAATTTTCTAGTAAATCGTATAAAAATCAACTTTAGGCTTAGTGGACCTTTGAACAACAGAATTAAGATATTTTTTCATGTCCCAGTAAAGGTCATTTAGTAAGCTGCACAAATGTGGGCAAACATCACAATTGCATTTTGTGATCTGATGCGCTTATGGCTTAGCGCATCAAGATGGCAAAGCATTAAAAAGTGACACATGAAATACAGACAGTCCTGTCCGCTTGACTCACATGATTTAATGCCATAAGGCTAGGAGGAGGAAAAACGTGTGTGTGTGTGTGTATATTTAGACTGTAAGCTCCAATAGGGCAGGGACTGATCTGAGTGAGTTCTCTGTACAGTGCTGCGGAATTAGTGGCGCTATATAAATAAATGGTGATGATGATGAAAGCTTCATAATATGTTGGCGCTTATAAATAAAATATAATAATAATTGCAGGTGGGACTTTGAAGCAATGTTTTTACTTCTGGCAGCATTCACATTCCCATCAGGGACCACACTCTTTGTCATTTTTTTGGCGTAAAGTGTTTTTATGGAGTCACTTCCCAAAAAGCAGGTCATATAATTTCCCAATTAGGAATAATTATATGCACTGCACATAAGTATATTTTGTGGTTAGTAAATGACCCTTAATAAGTCCAAATATCCACTTGTCTGCATGCAACAAAACTGTCTAGGCTCAAGTCAAATGTATAGCTGAGCTAGGCTTAACTTGCAAAAGCTTATTGTATTCATATGTAAACTGTGCCTTAAAATTAAAAAATTCACATAAATAAAATGCTGTTTAAAAGAACAAACTTTGGTAGGTAAGAAACATATCCACTGTTGGGATTAAACCACCTTATTTATGCTTTTTAAAAAAATAAAATGTAAATATATATCTTACTATATCCTGTAACTGCACCATTAGTTACATGAAAACATGGATTCCCCAGAGTAGGATGAAACTAATAAAATGTACTATATAAAATAGCAATAATGATATGGATCATCTTTAAATGTGTGTGTCCATTGTACTTTTTCTCTAAACTTCTAGAGCTGTTCCAGCAGGATTAATGTGCTGTACTGCATTCACCACCACCTTTCAGACAGCAAATGGATTATGCGCGCTCACAAAAGCCTGACATTTAATTACTTTAATCATAGGTATTGGTTGAATCAGTGTGGAATATAATCTAAAATGGAGGATAAACATTTTTACTTTGATCTACAAATTAAACTAATTTAGTTGAAATACTAATTGATTTCTGTTAATAATGAACGTGGAGCTATTAGATTTTAATATAGCTCTACGCATAAGATGTGTATACAAAATATATATTAAATCCATAGAGTTATTATTGTACTAAAAGGATTAAGAATGACAGCCAATTACTTCCATTGGAACAGTTGAAATATGGGTAATAGAACAAAACAAAACCCTAAAATCAAAATTACTATTGCTTTAACAACTTCAACTATGAGAATGGGGGTTGTCTCTGCAGTCCAAATGGTATACCTAAAGTTGACTGAATAAGTAAAAGTAGTATGTGAAGTATATATTTTAGTTGACATTAGTAACCTGGAAGCATTTAGATGGACAATTCATGTAGGTTTTTTTTTCTAACAGTTTTCATTCCTACCATGCTTTCCAAAGTCATTATTTATTGTTATTAAAAATACTTCTGTGCTACCTATGCACACCCCAACTATTTCTGTTAGCTGCATCTGCCCAACAAGAAGTCACCTCTTAGATGTAGGTCATCAACACACAAAATAGTTGCTATTTGCCATGCTGTCTGGCCATCTCTACATTACTACTATAAGCTACACTGGCCTACTATATATCATACTGTAGGAAAGTAGAGATGGCCAGATAGCACTGTTAAGATACAAACTGCCAGTTGGTTGCAAATGGAAGTGACAGATGGAGAGAGCCAAGCAGGCTACAGACAAGCCATCAGTGTGCAATGCACCAAGCACAGGTATTAACTATTTAGAACAGTAAATATTGGGTACTGTGCTCTATGAATTAAAATCCATTAAACTTTTCTGTACTTATGCAAGTTGTTAAAAAATAAATGATAAAACAAATTAAGTAATGAAAGGATATGAAGGAGTAATTAATAAAGTTGCTTTGGTGAAAACCTAGAGCCAAACTACAACTAAAAGTCCATCTTTATTCAATGGGTAAAAAAAACCAACTCCAACTTTGTTCCTTTTAATAAATAGTCTTTTAAATGGTATGCAGTGTAGAATTCAAATCCTGAGGCACTGGGCCAATGATGTGACGTTAAGGGCAAGTGTTGTATCCTTTGTCCTCGTACAACCCCAACCCAAAAAGTGACTTTTGCTAATTTCAGGTAATAACAGATACACTGCTTGGGAATGTATCTAGCAATTAAACTGTAGAAAGCTTGGGGCTTAAGTGAAAAATGGGACATATTCTTTAAATTAGTCATTTGTAACTTTTAAGAAATGAAGCACAATACTGAACATATTAATGGATCTGCAATATCCTAAAAAGAATGTATAAGTGCGAGCAATGATGTCATCAATATTAATTAGGAACAAATATGTATTATAAGCAATAATATTCACCCATCCTGCAGATTGAGGGGACTGATAATACACCTTGGGCTAGATTTACTAAGCTGCGGGTTTGAAAAAGTAGGGATGTTGCCTATAGCAACCAATCAGATTCTAGCTGTCATTTTGTAGAAGGTTTAAATAAATGAAAGCTAGAATCTGATTGGTTGCTATAGGCAACATCTCCACTTTTTCAAACCCGCAGCTTAGTAAATCTAGCCCCTAGAGTTGAATGCCCCATATAAAAATGCTAGAACTGCATCATTGCTCTTTTATATGACCTTGGAAATCGTTGCTGACTTGTAATATTGTATTCTTATAATTTACAGTCAGGAGTGCATTTGGCCCTGGTTCCCAACAAAGGTCACTTTATTACGCATTTGTAATAGTGCTAAAATTCTAAAAAAAATATCCCATGGGAGAAAAATAATATATGCAAATCAGTATGTGATGCAAGAGGATGGTTACATTGTAGGATCTTTCACCTGTGGGCATAAATAACATTTCAACAGTTACTAAATACTATAAAATTGTAAATGAGCATGTAACAGAATGAAAATAAAACAAATATTTAAAAATTATCTAAAAGTGTACTTTTTTCTTTTTTTAAAATGAATTCATGTATACTCATTGAATTGAATATGACTTTCAAGGCATTAAGTATTTATAAAGACACACATTATAGCACCAATTCTTTGTGAATGAACAGATATTTTCAGTGTTTCTTTAAAATCTATGATGATTTGTGTATCTACACTACTTCAGCACATTGGAGGTCATTAAGATTATATAGCATAGGTGAATAAGTTGCAATTCCAGTATCATTTAGCACATTAGGAAATCAGCACCACAAGGTCTTTGTAAGATTCCTGATGTTTTAACACTACAGCAATTTTCAATCTGTTTCCTACCTATACATTTGTTTTATAAAAGTGGTCACAGTGTAATGTTACAAGGTGAAAACTAAAAAATACTACACTTCATCCGATACACCTGTGTTTGGATATCTCTTGAACACCATTGCATAGGGATGATTGTATCTTCTTTTTTGACATGTTCTGTGACCAATCAGGAGTCAAAGAAGAAAACCATGATGGTGTGGATACTTTTTCTTGTTTTTGCTGGTATTCTTTCCCATGGATTACATAATTTATTTTAGTAAAATACTGCCACAATATCCACACAACCACAAGAACTAGCCTATCAGAAAATGGTGCACGCTCTGATGTACATGAGGTAACCCAACAGACTATATGTATCTGTTGTAAGGACCTGTAACCCGTGTTAAGGCGTATGGAGATGTGGTGACTAGGGAGTTTGTGGTCATTGACATTGTCCTCTGTGTGAGAGATTTAATGAAACGTAGATAGGTGGGTTCAGCAGGCTCATGGGCTGGTTCAACAGGTTCCCGTTTTGCTTTTTTATTGTAGGATTTTGGAGCAACATAGTCTGGACCATACCTTTCACAGTCCTCTTCTTTTTCCCTGGCTTTGCCTGCCATTTTTGCTTCCCACAATGCCAAGCCATGCTTTGGCTCATTCATGCTTTTATGTTGGTAAAACACTAGTGATATCCTAGTAGGGTGATTCCTATTGGGATCTTTTAAGGGGGTTGTAGCATGGAGTTCACGCTTCGCACATTCAATAAGTATTGAGCCATGAGTTGGGGCCACTGCCACTCCTCCTATCTCAGGGTCCAAAAAGCTCTGCTCACTGTCTGACCACACTTCTTCTGGCTGCTCTGGGACAGGAGCTGAGGCCTGCGGTAGCTTTTCCTGAACATTAGCACCATTTGATCTACTGAGGCCTCCAAGGTTAGTCCTGTCATGATTAAGACCTGGAAGCATTTCTGGAATCCCATTCGCTACATTTAAGTGCATGTCAACATTTTTACTATGGAGATGCAGAGAGCCAGCCCTGCCTCCTATGGATGCATTGCTTTCATTAGCCCGGAAGGAGTGTGGAAGATGGTAATCATCATTTTTGTTAAAAGAAGTGCAGTCCAAGTTATTAAGGTTAGGTTTCATCTTTGAGGCAACTTCCATCAAGTGTTCTGCTCGATGCACAGAGTAAGGGTTAAAAGATCCTATTGGTTTAAGATTGCAGTCACTGAAGTCCTCCACTTGCATGCTTTGGTTTCCATAATTTATGTATTTATGACCATAGGCCTTACTGTTAGCAAACCTCTGCTGGTACAATGACTGAACTGGAGGCAGACTAAGATTAGCCACTGGTTCTTGGTTTTTAAACCTGTAGAACATATGTTGCGGATGTGAGGAATAGTGACTGAGATAAGGAGAACAGTTGTCTAAGGGAATATTTCCATTACATGGATATGGGGGGCATGAGTTACCTTGACTTAAGGGTCCTTGGTAAGGGTTCATTGGGGTGGAGGCACAAGAGACTGCTGAGTTTGGAGGAGCATGATAAAGATCCGTATGGTTAGAACCAGAATAAGTTGAAGTTGGATTTTGATAGGGGTCTGTCAGATTAGGAATTCTTGCATAAGGGTTATTTGGATCTGCTGAAGAAAAAGAATTCATAGGGTTTGGGTGATTGATGTTAGAAACGGAGCCTGGCTGCATTGCTTGTCCTGAAATTCGCAACAGATCTGCAATGAAGAGAGAAAAAAAAAAAAAAAACACCTGAATACAGTACACTTCAATGAAACAATTAGGTAAATATTTTCCACAGTCAGAACAAACAACCTTTAAAGACCATGTGTATGCATGCATCCATGTGATCAACCAAGATCCATTCACCAGTGTGGTCAACATTACATTTAACAAGTCTGACTTGTGTCCTAGATATTAAACTCCCAGATGAATGTGCTTAGTTTTCATATTGATCATTTTTGAAGGACTTACCTTAATTGCACCTCACAACAAACTAAAACAAAATGGATATTCAGAATCACTTGTGGAATAAGAAAGTTTTCAAGACTGTATTGTATAACTCTTAGGCATGTTGAAAAATGCTGGAGGTCTGAACTATAAACTAGGTCACCTTATCAATTATTCTCAAAAACTGCATTATCATTTCTACAAAGATAAAGACTCATCTCATATGACACTGATCTGACATTTTACATTTGCAATAGTACCAGTAGTGTGAAGTCTTTCCAGTACATAACTGTAGATAACAGAGTTAAGCTGGGTACACGCAATATCTCTAACAGTTTCACCAATGACTGAAAAACCCGATGAGCATGCCAATTCATGCGTACACATCTATACAATTTACCTTCAGATCTGTGATCTTCATCTCTCAACCATCTGCTGAAAAGACATTGTTCCATCGTTGATCGTGACTTTTAGAAAGTTTATAAAACCAAATCAACAGATGCGATGTTTTGGTACGATAAAACATGATCGTGGGAGCGTACACACTCTTGCAATATCTGGCCAAATGATCGAGAATTGTGTGTTCTGCCCGGTAATTGCAAACATGTGTACCCAGCTTTATACAAAACTACTTGAAAGTTGTTATAATGCACTGAATAAACATGTTCATTCTTAATGGTGTAAGCTTCTAGCATTAATGCAGTTTTTTTTTTTCATTATCCATAATGTACACACAAATAACCTGTTAATATGCTTGTGTTTTATGTTACCTGCTAGCTGCTTTTCATGGTTGGCGGATTCAGAGTGTGCATTCTTGTTACGTGAGGACTTCTCCTTTTCACTTTTGCTAGAACCATTTTCTGTGGACGCTGAGAGCTTTTCTGCTGCTGCTTTCTTGGCTTCCATTTTCTTCTGCCGGCACGTCTTCACGGGCTCTGCCAGCATCCTCACTTGCCTACGGAAGGATGTCAGAACCTTAATAGCACCTGTTCTTTTTTTTTCTTCCTGCGCCTCTGTGCTGCCAAATTCATCCATATGGGAGATTTTATAAAGAGGTAAGACATGTAACTGCTCATCCTGGGGCAGTTTCCCAATATCACGATTGTCTTCTCTGGTTAAAGTGCAGACCTGGAGGAAGTAAAAAAAAAAGAAGAGTACAAACAAAATTGGTGGATTTCTTGGTTACAACAAAACGTATGCAGACACTTCTTTCCAAGAAAAATACTAACAATCCAGTAATAGTACCCATAATGTAATAGGTAATTTATTTCAATAGTTTATTTTGAACTTTGGAAAAATTGCATCTCCCTATGTAAGAAGCCAGGGTTGTCTAACTAATATTTGAGGTGACCGAAGCCCTCAGGTTATTTTGGACCCCAGCTTTCATGAAATCTTCCAAGGGACCATAGATGTCATAATCTTTTCAATAGTGTTTGATCATATTCTAACAACAGATATGTAGAGCTTCACATGGGACAACAAATGTTCTAAGTAGTATACACTGGCTGCATAGATTAGTCCAATTTACTATGAAAGATTACAGGATAGCTCAGGTCAAAGAAAGTCTTGGTGGACCACTAGTTAGATAGCTCTGGCTTACAGCACTGGTTATTTCACAGCAATTTCAATATTTTAAAGTTCATGGTTACGAATACACTGCTGCATATTTTATTCCATATTTTAAAGAGTTTACTGTGTAGTGGCCCTGATTTCTGTCTGGATACTTCCTGGACAAATTCAAATAAGAAGATGCAGTGAATGCATGTACATCTCAGTTTGCTGGGATTTACATTTTCTTGTCTTGGAACCCAAATTAAATAAATTATGCTTTGTAAGGCAAATAAAAGGAATTCATCTCAATACATTGAAAAACAGCTACATGCTGTCAACCAATAACATGGTATATTAAAGGTTTAACAAAATTAAACCTTTAAGTCAATAGAAAGCATAATATAAAACACATTACAATCTGACGTACGAGTGTGCTGCCATTCTGCATATTGTGCAGGTCCCTGTGGGAATGAGCGCAGAAGTCCAAGCAAGCGGTGACTCCTGAGAAAGGGCGACCTTCCTTCCTGCCGAGACGACAATCTGGGGCTCTGTGCTCATGCTCAATCTGTAAAATGGAAGGAGATAACAAATAGCTTGCAGTCAGTAATATGATAAACATGGTATCAACTTTTGAACAGTCTAAATATTTAAAATGTGTCTCCTGTACTGGAGCAAAATCCCTTTGTCCTCCTTCACTCCAAAATTGTTGTTTTTGGGTTTGTTATGTATAGATACACACTTCTCAATCCAATAGAACTATATCCAATATGTGTACTAATTTAGGGATCTGTGCTATTTGTTATTTTTTGCAGTTTTATATAATTTGTGTATTCCAATATTTGTATACTTATCTATGTATATAGCTGGAATACAAGCAAATTGTCATTTCCTTAATAAAAATGTCATATAAATATGATAAACTACAAATTACAAGGAAATGATTTAGCAGTGCACTCATATACAGCAGTGTATTGAATACCTGGTTATTATAGGCATCTGGTGCTAGTTTCTTGTAGATTGGTGCCATCAGTGTGGACAAGTGCTGGAGATTGTTTTCCAACTTCTCTTCCTTTATTAGATGGTAAACACAGATAAAATATACATATATAATGAAAAGAAGCCATCACATTGTCTCTAAAGTTAATTTAATATAATCCCCACATTTGTCAATTATCTGTAATGTAATTCCACAGACAACAAACATTGTCAACTACCATAAATGGAGCACTAAAATATGTTTGACACTACTTTCATTCACACAATTGTAAGCTGGCCAAACACACTCAATTATAAAAACTGGCAAACTATTATGCTGTGTGCAGGCTCATCATACCAGATAGGACACTTTCCATTAAATTATACACAACATTTTTGAAAATACCCTCGCTCTCTCCTTTGTATCCCCCCCCCCCCAAAAAAAAACAATTTTTATTGAAGACATCACAGACAATATAAGTGAACATTGCAGTCTCACAGAAAAAACAGATATTCAACTAGAAAAGAGGATTTATGTACCCACGTTAAATCCGTTTCTCCGATTCCGTCTGGGGGACACTGCTTACCATGGGTTGTGGAGGGGAGCTTGAGGAGTTGGCACCTAACTAGTTAACTTTTAGTGCTGCCGACAGACCCCTCCCCTCTACAATCCCCCTGCCTCTTCCTCTTCCTGTCAGTTAATTAAATAGCCCAAGGAGAAAAAAGGGCAGTCAAACAAGAGCACACAGAGGAAAAGCAGAAGGGAGGGATCGCAGTGTCCCCCAGACGGAATCAGAGAAACGGATTTAACGTAAGTACATAAATCCTCTTTTCTCTTTCATCCAGTCTGGGGGACACTGCTTACCATGGGGACGTTCTAAAGCAGCCCCTTAAGGGTGGGACTACTCTGAAAATCCCGCTTGCAAAGCATTACGAGCGAAATTTGCATCCACGGATGCAAATACATTATACTGGTAAAATCTTTGTAAAGGTGTAGACAGAGGACCAGGTCTCTCTGGCACCGGACGGCTAGCCTTATGTAAGCTTGCCTAATAGTATCCGTAATCCATCTTGCAATGGACTGTTCTGAGGCTGGCCAGCCTCTCTTATTAGCATCATAAAGAACAAACAGAGAATCAGTACGTCTAATCTGAGAAGTTCTTTTGACATAAATGCGGAGAGCCCTAACCACATCTAACTTTTCCATAGACTGTTGATCCGAATGGAAAGTAGATGAGAAGACCGGAACTACAATTTCTTGATTCAGATGGAAAACCGAAACTACTTTAGGAACGAAAGAAGAGAGGGTTCTCAACACCGCTCTGTCCTCGTGGAAAACCATTATATGGTTCCCAACAGGACAGAGCTCCTATTTTTGAAAGCCTACGTGCAGATGCAATAGCCAAAAGAAATAGAACCTTCCAGGTCAACCATTTCAATCTGCCACAAGTAAAGGCTCAAAGGGAGGCCCTTTAAGCATATCCAGCACCAGATAGAGATCCCACGGTGCTGTAGGCGGAACCTAGGGAGGCTGAATATGCAAGACTCCCTGGAGGAAGTCCTAATATCTGGCAAAACCGCTAATTTCAGGTGAAAAAAAAACCCTGAAAGTGCCGATACCTGAACTTCTAGGGAACCTAAACGAAGCCCTGCTTCCAGGCCTTCTGAAGAAAAACCAGTAAACTAGGGAGATGAAAAGAGGACGTGTGACATGTCCTATTTTCACACCATCTGATATAGGTTTTCCAAATCCGGTGATAGATGCGAGCTGAGACTGGCTTTCTGGCTCGCATCATAGTGTTCACCACACTGGAGGATTACAACCTCTAGCCCTCCAGAGGATGGCTTCAACAGCCATGCCGTTAAACTGAGCTGAGGTAAATTCAGGCGACGGAATGGACCCTGAAGGAGAAGGTCGTCTCGAGATGGGAGACTAACCCTGGGTCCTTCTGCCATGGAGATTATGTCTGCGTACCAGACTCGGCGCGGCCATGAGGGAGCTACTAAAATTACTGGCAGACCTCCCTGCCTTACCCGTCTGAGAACGCGAGGAAGCATGGGGATGGGAGGAAATAGGTATCCTATCCTGAACTCCCATGGCATGGTCATGACGTCCACTGCCACCGCTAAGGGGTCTCTTGACCTTGCGCAAAACCTGAAGACCTTCCTGTTGTGTCTGGAGCCCATAAGATCTATGTCCGGAAGACCCCACCTCTGTACTAGGGACTGAAAGACTTCCGGATGGAGAGACCACTCCCCCGGCATCATTTGGTTGCGACTGAGATAGTCGGCTTCCCAATTGTGTATTCCTGGGATGAATACTGCCGATATTTCCGGAACATGAAGTTCTGCCCAAGACAAAATCTGGGCTGCAATCTTCATTGCCGCTGCACTCTTGGTTCCTCCCTGTCTGTTGACATATGCCACAGCCGTGGCATTGTCGGACTGAATCCTGACAGGGTGGCCCTGGAGGAGGGATTGTCCTCCTTTGAGGGCTAAAAGAATAGCCTTCAGCTCCAACACATTTATGGGTAGGGATGATTCTGAACCGACCCAATGCCATGAAGCCGGAGGTGTAGGATAACCGCCCCCCAACCTTTCAGGCTGGCGTCTGTCGTGGCTATGACCCACGCCCACGGAGAGAAGGATCTGCCCACTGTCATGTGATCCTGAATCAGCCACCACTGGAGATATTCTCTGGACCTCGGGGAGAGAGAGATCTTCTGGAGATCCAGGCGTAGGTGGGATCCTGACCACTTCTTCAACAGATCCCACTGAAAACAGCGAGAGTGGGCTCGACCAAATGGAATGGTCTCAAAAGAGGCCACCATCTTTCCCAGCAGCCGCATGCACAAGTGGATTGAGGGGCTGGGAGAGGACAAGACCTGGGATGTTATTTCCTGAATTGAAGTAGCCTTTTCGACAGGCAGGAACACCTTTTGCTGGCTGGTGTCCATGATGAGGCCCAGGAAAACCATGCGTTGACACGGAACCATCTGAGACTTCTTCAAGTTGATGAGCCATCCGTGGCCCCTGAGAACCACCAAGGCAAGGGACAAGTGATAACGCAAACAACTCTCTGAGGAGGATTTGAAGAGCAGGTCGTCCAGATAAGGTACGACCTGGATGCCCAGAAGGTGAAGACGAGCTGCCATAACCGACATGACTTTTGTGAAAACCCTCGGCGCCGTGGAGAGGCCGAATGGGAGGGCCCGAAACTGATAATGGAAGGGTCCTACAGTGGATCTGAGGTAGGACTGATGGCCCTTCCAAATGGGAATGTGGAGGTATGCATCTTTTATGTCTATGGAAGCCATAAATTGACCTTTCTCCAAACCGTTTATGACCGACCTCAGAGATTCCATCCGAAATGTGTCGACACTTAGGTGCACATTGAGGCTCTTTAGGTTTAAAATGGGTCGGAAGGAGCCGTCCGGCTTCTTCACAAGGAACAGGTTTGAATAAAACCCCCGTCCCTTTTGGAATTCTGGAACCCTGCAGATAACTATCTGAGAGAAGAAGAGAGGCGACACAATCCTGTATTGCCTGTCTTCTGAATGGATCTCGGGGTAGAGGGGTTACGAAGAAACGATGGGGCCTGGGGCCCAGCAGGTCTATCCTGTATCCCCTTCATATAATGCCCCGAATCCAAGAGTCTTGGGAGGACGCTGTCCCCTGTTGAAGAAACAAAGACAGACGACCTCCCACTGGGGTTTCCCCCCGGGGAAACGAGTGGTCGACAGGACACAGGCTTCTCCTGTGGCTTGGAGGCCTGTCGCCTGGCCGAAAACGAGGATCTCCCTCTAGAAGAAGAGCCTCGGGCATTTGGCTGTTTACCCCTAAAGGACTGTCCCCTGGACAAGGAGGGTCCATGAAAGGGCTGACAAAAAGGAGCTGAACCTGGGATTCCTGCTCCTACTTGGGAAAACCGGCAAGGAAGTACTCTTGCCCCCAGTTGCCTGGGATATCAAGGTATCTAATTCCGGACCAAACAAACCTGCTGCTGAAAAAGGAATGATTTCAACAGACTTTTTTTTGATTCCGCATCTCCTTCCCAGGATTTCAGCCATTGAGTTCTTCTGGCTGAAATGGATGCAGCCTGTATAGAGGAGGAGACAGCTGCTGAATTTTTGGGCCGCCTCATAAATGTACCCCGATGCCTCCTTCAAATGTAAGGCCAGGGGGAGTAAATCAGAGCCCTGTAAGGCCTCTGCCAGCTGGTCTGCCCATACTTCCATGGCTCTGGCAACCCAAGCTGAAGCAAATGTGGGTCTAAAGGACAAACCTGCAGCCGCGAAAATAGATTTCAGTTGGGGTTCAACCTTCCGGTCATTGGCATACGGAAGGGACGCTGAACCAGGAGCTGGAAGTAAGGTGTGTTTAGCCAAACGGGCTATAGGAACATCTACTTTAGGAATACTTTCCCAACGAATTACCTCCTCCTACTGTAAGGGATACAAGGAGGAGAATCTTCTGGGAACTGAGAACCTCTTCTCAGGTTGTTTCCATGCTCCTTCTGCCATGTCTACGAGTTCCCTAGAAAGGGGAAAACGGGAAGCCTTTCTTTTGGCCTTTTTAAACAGAATTCTGTCTCTAGGCGTAGGATCCTCCGGTTCTGGGAGGTCCAACGCCTGTCTAACCGCAAAGACCAAATCGTTAACAAATTGGCTTTTAGAACTATCCTCATGTTCCGAAGACTGAACTTGGTCAGAATCGGAATAAACAGCCCCCTCATCCTCAGAAGATTCCTCCGAATCTGAAAGGACCGTGATAGGATTATCTGATCTAGGTCTCTTTCTTCTAGCGGACGGGATGTTTGGGGACTCAAGCAACAAGTTAAGCTTATTTAAACCTTTGAGGAAAGCTGTAGACCATGCCGCTTCTGTGGGGATAGGGGTTAGGTCAGAAAAGGAAGAGGAAGGTCCTGGTAAAGACGTTCCAATGGAGCCTGTGGTAACAGGGAGGCCCAGCGGAGTGCTATTATTAGAAGCCACCGAAGTAGCCATATTAGATAGCAATTGGTTAGATTGTAATACCATCTGAGCTAAGGAGGAAACCGACTGTGTCAGGGAGGCCACCCAGGCCGGCTCCTTCGTCAGTGGGGCTGTGGACTGATGAGTCTGCACAGTGGAAGCCCCTGCATCACATGCAGAACAGAGCGCCAAAGGGTCCCCCTGCCCACACGGTAATTTAACTTGACACTTTGAACAAGTGAAATATTTTGTAGTAGGGCCCTTTCCCTTATCTGTCATTATTATAAAGGAAGGCACACCAAACACACAGATTAAAGGGTTAATCTAGCTGTGTAAACAGAGAGAATATAGAGAGATATGTATGCAGGAAAAAACAGATTGCATAACAAGAAACAACTAATCTATATAATAAAAGTTGTACTTGTAAGTTAAACAGCAATATATATATGTAGGCAAGTAGGAGACTATATGTAAAACCTTACTAGCCTACTATTTTACACAAAAAAAAATAATCAAAAATGTGTGTTTAATAAGCTGATACTTAGCCAGGGGCAACAAAGGAGAGAAGTCCACGGTCGTCTGTCCAGTGATTTCTCCCTCAGCTCTGGTCTCTCTTCCCGGGCTTCTTTTGGCGCCAGAAGACTGGGATATACCATCTCTCTGTGGAAGGAGGGGGGAACTCTATGCATTAGCTCCCCCCCTTCAATAGCTCCAAAAACAGTTTTAAAAATAGAAAAAAATCAAAAATGGAGCGTGGCAGATAGTGGAGACCTCTAATAAAGAGGTCTCCGCAGCGACATACCCGGCGCCCTCCTCCTATGCATGAGGGGGGAACCGTGGTATAGCCCCCTTCCTCCTCTCTCCGTAGCGCTGCTGGCCCGAAAATCCAAGATGGCCGCCGCCACTTGCTAATCCGATAACCGGCACTCTTTGCCTGTAATGGCAGCGCCGGTTATCGGGGAGGCTGGAGGAGGGCAGCGGTCCATGAGACCGCTTGTCTCTCCTCAGTTTAGGCACCCTTCTGAAAGTTTTCCTGTCAGTGAGAGCCTCTGGCTCCCATCTGACAGGAGAATGCCTGCGCTGCTGGCTGTGAGTGTGTTCTCTATTATAGAACACACTCCAGCACTGCCACCAATAGTAGTGAATAAAAATAAAATAAAGAAATAAAAAAATTTAAATTTATACTAGCTATAAAAAACACTGCCCAACTCCAGGGCACCTGAAAAAAACTGACAGGAAGAGGAAGAGGCAGGGGGATTGTAGAGGGGAGGGGTCTGTCGGCAGCACTAAAAGTTAACTAGTTAGGTGCCAACTCCTCAAGCTCCCCTCCACAACCCATGGTAAGCAGTGTCCCCCAGACTGGATGAAAGAGAAATAGAAATTAGTTTGTAACTAAAATCACAGAACATAAACGAATGCAAGAGATGCATATTTTACCAACAATATAGGGAAAGGGGATATTCTGGGGAAGGGGGGTGGGGAGAGGGAGGGAGGGGAAAAGTAGGCCACGCACACGGGAATCTATTGGAAGAACATTAATTTACAGGAGAGTTGATTAGCACTACAGAGAGACAGAGACCTAGCATTAATTTAAAGATTAAGGGGAGGTTGGTTGTGGTAAGAGGGCCCATGCAGCCCACACGCTGTGGAATGAGTTTCTTAGGATGCTTGTTCTGTGCTCCATTTGGCACATGTGCCACACTAGGTTATAGACTGAGATGACAGTGGGAGGGCGAGGACTCCTCCATGAGGTCGCTATTTGGCACTTGTGATATGCCCAAACAACCTGTGGGCATGTTTAGGAAAATCTGGGACAGGCAAGGGAAGCAGTACATATTTAGGATCCAGCAGGTTCTGTAAACTTAAAATAGTGGTGACTGGGGAAATTACTTCCTGCCAAAATAATTGTAGTTTAGGGCAACTCAGCCAGGATCTTTCTTTCAGTCTGGTGGACTCCTCCATCAAGCATCTGATACACTCAAAATGCTGTAGAGCTTACTTAGAAAATAATACCACCCACAGAGTAATTTATAGGCTCTCATTTGTATCCTTTATGTGCCTAAATATGTAAATTGGTAGAAGACTTAAAACAAAGTCAAACTTTATTTTATTACATAAATCACTAAATCCTTTGTGTGCAGCTTTAAAAGTAATACCAAGAAATAGTGAAATATAACCACCAGTTTCAAAGGTAACTGCTCTTTCACTAGAGGCTCTGAGGCCTCCCTCACCGCTTGAAGTTGTGTATGAAGTTACACTCAAGTGATCTATCAATTTATGGAATTAATGTTTTATAATTCTGCACAGTGTCCTAAGACTGCCATGGCAACCACAGTCACATGAAGTACTGATGATTTGGAATAACCCCTCTGTGCTCTGTTTACACTGTAAAATCCCACCTCCCATCTTTTTTTCCCCGTGCTGAGAGTATGTGCAGCAGACTGACTGTGTTTGTGACTGGCATATATACTTGTTTTCCCTCAAAAGAGATTTTGAAAAGGAAACAATGATTTGTAGGAGGACAGCTAAGAAAAATGATGCATACTTAAAAAAGCATTTAACCTGCTATTTAGAAAAACAAAACAAAAAAACTTTCTATGTGGGATTTCTGCTTTAAACATATAGTGATTCCTCAATTACACAAGATAGCGGAACAAAACCTAAAAGAATAAATTTGTTTATTTGAAATCAGAAGAAAAAAAAATTCCCCCAGAAAAATTATTCTTAAGTTGCTTATAGAAAATTAAAAATCAGAAAACACATATTATAGAATTTGCTTTCATCTCAGTATGCGTGTGTACACACACACACATATATATATATATATATATATACACATACATACACATACACACACACACACACACATATACACACATACATACAGGATGATTCAAGTCGCAGTACACCCTTTTATTTCAAAAACTCTACAGGAAATTGGGAAACCTGAATACTCCAGTAAGGTATGGGTGACGTGGTCTATCTTTTACGGTATGTACCAAACATGGGCGCCATCTTGAAATCTGCCAATCGGCCCAATTCCTGTAGAGTTTTTGAAATAAAAGGGTGTGCTGCGACTCTTGAATCACATTATATATATATATATACATATATACACATATATACACACACATTTACATACACAAACATCTCCCAGTTTAGTCAGCATTGGGAGCAAAAGCTGAAATTGCAGAAAAGATGTGATGTTAGATACACACACAAGGTGATCTGTTCACTCAGCCCGAGCAACATGTTTTGGAATCAGCCATTTAGGGCTCTAGTCAAACTGCTGGATCTACATTGGAGTCTGGGCAGGCCAAGATCAGTCATTTGTTCATGGGGTATTCAGGCATGCCTGAAAATGATCTGATTGATATAGATAGGATCATTAATGTCTTAGTGCAACATATATGGTAATATCAGGAAATTTTACTGAAATGAATGGCAAAATGGTAGCAATGCGTGGACAGCATAAGTCAGTATAAAATTATCATTGAATACTTTCACATATATGACTAGAGTTTTAAACCTTTTATCATTACTTATGTTTACTTTAACTTTAAAAAATTTGTTAGACACATTTGGGAACCCATCATTTCATCTATGTAGCAAATGGGGACAGGATCCCATGAAATCCAACCTCTCTCCATCCTTAACCAGAAGCCAATGGGTGTAGCTCACTGAACACCCTATTTGTCTTTAATAGTTAGTAATTAACCTATTTGCTAATGGGAAGCAGGTAACATGCCTAAACTGCCTAGTAATAGATGTTTAGATTCTTTGTTATTTTTTTCACTGTTTGTAAAAGCAAATTTTGTTATAAAGCAATGCGTCCAAAGAAAGAAAACACCCTCCAATAATAAAGCTGATCTATTACAACTCATGATTTTGTTTTGTATTGGGCAAATAAATGAATAGCATAAGTGACATTAGTTGCTTAGATTAAACTATTTGGCCATACTAAAACCCTAAGTCATCCCTGCTGGAAAACTGATAATGTCTTAGTGCAGCACATAACACTACAGTTCTACCAGTTTTCCGATTACCAGCTGCAGGGAGCAACAGCAGGTTTAATTGTCACCTAAACACTGAGGGCCCGATTCATCTTCGGATGCAACTGCACGCTACCTTTAAAATGAACACGGAACTTGAACGTAGTTCTGACCGTATTCAAAATACATTTCCATTTGAATCTGGGTATAAGTACGCTCTGGCTAAACGTTACTGGAAAAATGTAGACAGAACAGAATGCAGGAAACACACATGCATATGTGCAATATAAAGGCATGTCAGAACAGAAGCAAAAACATTTTTTATTAAGTTCTTAATACTATAATCATTAATGAAAACATATTTTTTTTTAATAGTAAGTAGATAAGAGGATTTTTATGCTTACGATAAATCCCTCTTTCTCTGATTCCATCTGGGGGACACTACTACCATGGGGTTGTAGCTGGGGAGTGTGGAGTTGGCACTTAACTAGTTAAACTGTGGCTGCTCACAGACTCCTCCCCTATGCAACCCCCTAAAGCTAGTCAGTGTAAATCTAAAGCCCTCAGTGATGAGGATTACGAGCAGTCCAGGAAGCCCCCACAGACCTGGTGAAGTGTGTCGCGATGTGGGTAGGCACAGTCCGGTTAGCCTTAAGATACGCCTGTTTTATTGTAAAGGTAAGCCATCTAGCAATGGTTTGCTTGGAAGCTGGCCAGCCTCTTCTTTGGGAATCAATTAGGACAAAAAGAGAGTCCGCACATTGGATATCCGAAGTTCTTTAGACATAGAATATTCAGATGTGGTCAGGGCATTATGTATTTGAGGAAGAACCTGCGGAATCATCCTGGAACACTGGAACCACTATTTCCTGACTGATGTGAAATCCGGAACTACTTTTGGTTGAAAGGAAGGGAAAGTCCAAAACACCACCCGGTCATCATGGAAAACCAGGAAAGGCTCCCTGCATGAAAGAGCCCCAAGCTCTGACACTCGTCCGACCAACACTATGGCCAGCAGGATCACCACTTTCCATGTCAGAAATTTAAGGTCCGCTGACTAAGGATTCAAAAGGAGGTTCCTGCAGCATAGATAGTGCCAAATTCAGATGCCAGGATTCCGTGGGAGGAACAAAGGGAGGTTGAATGTGCAGGACCCCCTGCAAAAAAGTACGGAATTCCTTAATTTCCATCAGATGCCTCTGGAAGAAGATGGAAAGGGCCAACACCTGGATCTTTAAGAAACCCAGCGGGAGCCCTACATCCGTTTTAAAGAAAACTTAGCAGTCATGGCAAATTAAATTTACTTGTATCGTGTGCCAGGTCTTCACACCATTTAATGTAAATGTGCCAGATTCTATGGTAAATGCGGGCTGGCTTTCTAGCCCGTAACAGGGTATTCACCACCCTGGAGGAAAACCCTGGCATTGCTGTGTGATGACTTAGGAAGTCGGCTTCCCAATTTAGAATGCCTGGAATGAATACGGCTGACAGAGATGGGACGAACTGTTCTGCCCAGGCAAATATCTGGGCTGATATGCCCAATGCCTTTGGACTCCTTGGCCTTCAACTCCAGGATATTTATTGGAAGGGAACTTTCTTGTTCTGACCAAAGACCCTGAAGGTGCAAATGCAGCGTCACTGCACCCCAGCCCTTTAGACTGGCATCCGTTGTTAAGATGATCCAGGAGCATGGGGCAAAGGATTTGCCTATGCTTAGGTGGTATTGACTCTTCCACCATCTGAGAGATAGACAAACCTCTGGGGACAACATTATCCTCTGGTGCTCCAAGTGGAGAGATGAATCTGATCACTTCTTTAGGAGATCCCCCCGGAAGCATCTCGAGTGAAACCTTCCATAGGGGATCGTCTCGAAGGTCAAGACCATCTTGCCCAGTAACCTTATGCAAAGAAGCATGGAAGGTTTGTAACCGTCTAGGACCTTGGTCACCAGGCCTTGAAGCGAGCAAACCTTGTCCTGTGGAAGGAAAATTTTCTGTCTTCGGTGTCCATTATAAGACCTAAGGAAAACATTCTCTGGACAGGTATTGACTGTGACTTCTGGACGTTTATCAACCAACCGTGAAGCTGCGGGGTCACTAAAGTGAGGTGCAAATGGTGACAAAGAAGCTGATCTGACTTTGATCAGCAAGTCGTCGAAATAGGGCACTATGCTCACCCCCATACATCGGAGGCGGGTAGCCATTACTGCCATGATTTTTGTAAATACTCTGGGCTCTGTGGCCAGGCCAAAAGGAAGCGCCCTGAATCGGTAATGGGCCGCTCCTGCCGTGAAACGGCACTTCCCATATAGGTACACGCAGATATGCGTCCCAAATATCTATGGACGCCAGGAATTCTCCCCCCTCCAATCCATTTATCACTGAACGAAGAGACTCCATTTGAAAACGGTTTATTCTCAGGTGTAGATTTAGAGACTTTAAGTTTAAAATGGGATGGAAGAAACCGTCCGGTTTGAAAACCAAAAAGATTTGAGTAGAATCCCTGGTGTCTCCGATTCTCTTTGACCCGGCAGATCACTCCCGCTGAAAGAAGAGAGTCTACACAGTGCAATATTGCTTGCCTTCTTTTGTGGTTGAGGGGCAAGGAAGTTGAAAGAACCGATGAGGGGCCCGACCCAAATTATCTATGATATATCCCCTTGCCATGATCTCCTGAATCCAGGGATCTGGAGAGGGTTTTATCCACTGTTCTGTGAACAGCCGCAGACGCCCCCTCCCGGCTCCCGTGGCCGCGAGGAGAGGAGGGTCAGAGTCAGACTGTTTGTTTTCCCGGAAGTCTGGCTTGACGCCTGCTACCCGCTAAGGACCTTCCTCTATGGGAGATACCCCTAAACCAGAAGGCCTACCTCTGCTTGTCTGGCCCTTAAAGGCGGGCCCCTCCACGAAATGGCTGGCGAAAAGTGCTAAACCTCCGAGTACGAGGCTTTATCACATTCACGGGAAGGGAAGTACTCTTCCCCCGTCGCCTGGGAGATAAATTTATCTAACTCTGGTCCAAAAAGTACCGAGCCCGAATAAGGAAGAGCTTCCGAGGCACTTTTGGATTCTGCATCACCTTCCCAGGACCAAAGCCAGAGTGTTCTTCTAGCCGCTAACGCAGTAGCTGACATAGAAGATGACAAGGATGCTGCGTTCTGCACTGCCTCATACAAATATTCTGCAGCTTCTTTTGGGCGCAAGGCCAGGGGAAGAAGGTCCGAATTCTGCAATCCCTCTGCCAGTTTGTCAGCCAACGTTTCCATTGCCCTAGCAACCCATGCAAAAGACAGCATGGATCTAAAGGAGGCTCCCGCTATACCATAAATGGATTTTAAAAATCCTTCCACTTTACGATCAGTGACATCCTGAAGATTGGCGGTGCCTGGAACAGAGTAGTCTGGCGCACCAGTCGTGCCACCGATTTATCCAATCTAGGAACCTGTTCCCAGCGTGCTAGGCCATCTGGCTGCAATGGGTACAGGGACAGAAACCTACGTGGAACCACCATTTTGCGATCGGGCTTCACCAATCTCCTTTAATTCCGAAGAAAGGGGGGAAATAAATTACAGGTTTTTTAACCTTTTTGAATAACCCGTGGTTAACTGGTCTAGGCACGTCAATGTCTACGAGATCTAAGGCCCGCCGAACTGTCAGAACCAGATCCTCAAGACCTTGGTTTCTATTAGAGTCAATTAGGTCTAAGACTTGTGTCTGGAAATCTGACTCATGCAGAAGTTCCCCGTCCTCCTCTAATGAGGCCTCAGAGTCAGAGACCGAGAAGAGAGGATGGCTCACTTTATGTCTTTTGTACCTAGACCCCGATGGCCCTTGGTAGTTTAGAAACCGGTTTAATTTATCTATACCACTCACCAAAGCACTGGACCAGGCCGGTTCCCCCTGGGAAAGGCCCGAAGGAGCCAATAAGGATGGAAGGCCACTTGGACCTACACCTGTATTCTCCTCTTGTTCAGACAATACTGCTGTTTGGGCTACCTCAACTAACGAGGTAGAGGGGTGTTCCTCTACTCAAGTCCCTTTTGGGCAGCTCAAAAGCTGCACCAGAGAGTCTACAGACTGTTGTAAAGACATTGCCCACTTCAGTTCCTCCATGGCTATAGGAGTGCAAACATGAGACTGCGCGGCCTGGGACCCCGCGTCATAGCCCGCGCAGAGGGCCCCCGGGTCCTGTTGTCCCATAGGTAATTTTATTTTACATTTTGAACAATTCTAAAACTTAGCTTTGGTAGATTTTCCTTTATCAGACATGATTACTGAATAGGAATAGAAAGTATAGTATACAATCACACAGGTATAGATTAACCCCTAAGAATACTACTAATCCTTGACAAAGTCACCAGTATCTTAGATATATTTTTTTTTATTATATATTATACATTCTTAGTGAGTAGAGAACAATATTTTCAACATTGTAACTATAACACTATATCTGTTGAAAACACAGTATACCTCCTCTTATATATGTATAGTTCTTAGTGAGTAGAAACCAATATATTCAGTTATGTAACTACAACACTATATCTCTTGTAAAACACCATATACTTCCTCTTATAAAGCAAGTGTAGTGTAATATAAGGATTAGTATTATAATATCAACAGTGTACATACATAAGGCACCAATCTATGGTCTTAACAGAGATGGAACACTCTTCCTTCAAATATATATGTAAACAATAATAGACATACATGCATCATGGAGAATGTAATAACATCTAAATGAAGGAGAGGGAGAAGAAACAAAGTGCGAATTTTGTATGAAGGCTCGTTTAAAGTGGAAACACTGTAAGCATATGTCCATTGGGGTCAAGGTGTCATAGAAAATCCACAGACCTGCATTTCATTTGGGTGCCTCATATTGAGTATTCACTTGGTGTTTGAAGTAAACTATTTATGATCAGAAAGTGGGCGTTAAAACATGTTACACTATGTCATACCTCTTTAAGTTTTAGCCATGAGAATGAACTGACTTAACATCGATATATTGAAGAAGGGGCGTTCCACTTTCTTTGAGAACAAAACTTAATGCCAAGTGTACGTATATCGTTGATGTCTATTATTGTTTACATATATGTTTGAAGGAAGAGTGTTCCATCTCTGTTAAGACCATAGATTGGTGCCTTATGTATGTACACTGTTGATATTATAATACTGTTGTTGTGTATAGGAAGAAGGGAACCTTTCCTAGTGTGTACATATTGGGCAGCAGATCTTTTTGGAGCGCTGTCAGTACTCGATCAAACCATCATTCCTAATATAAGGATTAAATAATACTCAGCCTATCCAGGCCAAAGTATGGCAGGCAGGAGGGAGTCCAGCAGCAGCCAAGTCTGTCCAAGTTTGACAGCAAAAGTTTCCTTTTACAGCCCATGCTTTGGCCCTGTGGAAGAAACCGATCTACCGATTAAGACAGGGGGAGCTCTAGAATAACTCTTCCTGTCCGGCGCTCTATGCTCCTCAGGAATTTATATGGCCGCGTCTTCTCCCGCTCTGCCGTCGCTCTCACTACCTGACGGCGCTGCAGCCCTGTAAGTAAAGCAGCCCTGCTGTCCCCTTCTATCTTCTTTCTACACTATTCTAGTGGGAAAAAACCGCCTATAAAATACAATAAATAGGAGCAAAATAAAAGTCAGCCCAACTCCTTGGGCACTTATACTACACTGACTGGCTGCAGGGGGTTGCAGAGGGGAGGAGTCTGTCAGCAGCCACAGTTTAACTAGTTAAGTGCCAACTCCACACTCCCCAGCTACAACCCCATTGGAAGCAGTGTCCCCCAGATAGGAAGAAAGAGAAATCAATCCGGTTTTATAGTATATCTTCCTTACACATGCACATGTTGTGTGCCATCTAGTGTCAAACATAAGTGTAGTCTGCCCTGTAGCTGGTGCAAATGATATGAGAAAAAAACATGTACTTTAGAGAAACCCAGGACTTGAATCGGCTGCATCTGTTTTGGCACACCCTTACTGTACATTTCCCTATGTTCATCAGCCCCTTTCCTCCCCCGTTCTTCCCTTTATGTCGTAGGCAGTCTTAAATGTAATTTGCATTCAGATATGAATTGCATGCAATTGGGTTCATTGGCGTAAGGTCCATTTCTGAGTAGGCGTAGAGCTATTTCATGCAAGATACGGTACGCATATGGATTTACATCCAAAGATGAATCAGGCCCTAAGTGTACAGAGCATGACCATAAACAGAGTGAGATGGCATATGCAGTTTAGGTGGCACAGATCAAACACAAACAGGCAGCCTTACTGATGGCCAGAAAAGACTGTGCACTCTAGTATATACAAAAAGTCAAACAAATAGGTAAACGAGTAAATTGGTGTGAGTGCCATATATAAAACACAATAACCACAAATTAAGTATTTGGTGTGCTTTCCTGTTCATCAACACAGAAGCACATTTCGAACTAGGGTTTCCATAATCATTGCATTACTTAGTTCCTTTTACTTCCTCACAGACATATGCACCATAAACCGCTATGTGCTAGTAGAAACCATGCAAGACTGCAGTTGAGATGCTTTAATGTTCTAAGCACAGGTATACACAGAGACAGAAACATAAAAGCTGTGTGCATAGTAATTTGTTGTGCAACTCAACTGCAGTTTCCACCATATCAAGAGAACATTACAACTGTGAAACACATGATGGAATGCTAGTCGATTAAGACCTGTGTCTCTCTTAGGCTGGTGCCACATGAGCATTTCTGAATACCGCAAAAGCTCATTCAGAGACATCTGTCTTTCAATGGGCAAAAGTGTTTCTTTGGTACCCTTAGAATATCTGTAAACAGGTTACATGTAGAGCACCCCAAGGTGGTGATCTAAGTCACCTCATCCAGTAAATGCTGATCACATTCACGAGGCGCATCTGTGCTGGATATATTTCTTTCAATGCTTACACAGATATAGATACTGAAGCATTCCTATTTTAGTAAACCACTGATTTTTTAGCTGGATCTGGACAAGCAACCATGTATTTCCTAGTGAACTAATAGACACTGACCTCTCTTGGATCATCGCAAAGAAGCTTGAATTTTCTGGGGATTTTACTTCTAGCAAATTTGCAACCATTGTAGTACATACTCCAAGAGCACCCAAAGGAAAATGAGGCACCACAGGTATCGGGGTCCAGCCCCTGGCATGCACAGGTACGCCTGCAAAATAAGATATTTTAGAGGTCACATGATAAAAACTTCCAAATCCATGTTTTTTTAACTTTGAATGTATTAAATGGGCCATTAGAACAGCCCATTGAAAGGTGACCAATAAAACGCTACAGCAGACATCCAACCTAATTTTATCTAATGATTCCTCATAGCAGCACCAGCCTGGCTGTTACCATAGCAACCTCTGTAGCCATAATGATTGGTAAAGGCCTGAGACATTTTATAAATTAATAAATAAAACAAATAAAATTAACTTTTCCAGTGGAGTTAGTTAAAATCAAACAAACAAAAATATTCCACAAAATGGAATTTAAGAGACATTAATAAACATTACAAAAACAACTTACTCTTCATTGAGAGCACATCGTCTGTTTGTCAATGTTCCATACTTCCGTAGCGTTTCGGTGAGCTCAGAATATAACTGGTCTGCTAAATTCAGAGATATGCCTTCCCATACCAGGATCAGAATCACAATCACAGCTGTTTCACAGGAGTGGCCTGCTCGTTCTCTCACCAAGCACAGCATCTTCTCCTCTATCCCACTCCGCCGAATGACCTGGAAGTAAACCAACAAGAGTTTATTTGGATCAGTCAAATCTAGAATACATAATAAGTGCAAGTCAAAACTAGAGATCTCCTACTTTGCTCATACTGTCCCATGTTCTGTGTTTGATTTATTTCTTTACTGACAAAATATATATTCTTTTTTTTAAAAAAATTATATTTGTCGTTTTTATAAGCTTTATAATTTTGAATGATGTATATTCATTGAAGACTATAAAGTCTAACTATAAAGCAGAATATAGTGGCTGAAGATGTGATCTAACTTTAAAAGACAAGAAATGTATATGTTGGGCTTAAGAACAAATTTGTATAAAGCTTTTACATGCTAAAAAAAAATTTCTTAGCACATATTTTTATGTACGGATTTTACTGCAATAGGCATGAGCAGGTGCCTGCCACCTTTTTGCATTTTCATGGTCTGACACTGCTAAAGATTTAGCAGAATGTACATATTAACTTTTTAAATATTTTATGGCAGTAAGTCTTTAGGACTGTTTTTATTTCATATGTAACAACTTTACATTTTTCATTTTCTTTTTAAACCACATTGATTTATCTGTGCATGTCAATGCAGACTTTCTATAATGTATGCAGTCTCCACAAAAAATATACTACTGAGAGTATTGGTTTAGTACCAATTAGCATTATTGCAAAGTATTACATCTGCCCCCACCCGGCTGCTTCGTAACGCCACCCAGCTGCTTTTTAATGGCACCCAGCTGGCAAAATTTTCTTGGGAGAACACTGGACAAGCTTATATAGGTCAGCTTATAATTTTGAACAAATAAATAAAAACACATTTTTACATTAAAACAAATGGATCCTTAATTTAGTGTACTTTTGTAATAAAATAACATCACAGGAGAAAAAGTTTTTAATAAGATTACATTTTTAACACACTAATATGCAAGTAAGTACAATGAATAGCAACATCATACACCAGATGAAATATTGCAGTTGGTATATAGTATATGCTTGTTAGTAAATACCAGAATGGAGGAAACTGTCTACATTTTAGTCAAAAAGACACAGGCAATGTAATAAGCTGTCCCTACTTAACAAGATGTTTATATAGTGAAGAATCTGTGCACATAAACACACAGACACAATAAGCTTACAAATACATAAACAAGCATAGTTATGGCTAGAGAAAGATGGTCAAGACAGGTCATGGGGTCAATCAATGAGAATTGCTGAGCAAACTGGGTTGCTTGGTATATTCTCTTTACATCTAAAATAGAAATGTGTAGCTTCTGTAACATCCCAGTTTAAATTAGGACTAAACAGATGGAAATACAGTGAGTACAGGGGTTGTGGCCGATACGTGGCCTGGAGGTAAGATGGAGAGGCTTCGCTCTGCTGTTTGAAGGGCCCAGGAGGGTAGGTCCCTAGCCAAATTTGGCTAAGCACTGTTGCTCCCCTTGGACTGAACACTGTCTTTCACAATGATATGTAATTGCATGTTCTAAAGGAAAATGTGTAAGTTAATTGTTGGTGTTCTTTAAGCGGTCATGAGGAATGTTAGAATAATTTATCAGCTACCTTATGTAGTTTGGATTTCTGCAGGTCAAATTAAATGTAAATTGTTGCTGATACAGGGCAATTTACAAATAAGTGTTTTTACCTAAAGTTTGTTTAATTTCTGAAAATAAAACATTTTTACTACTACTACATTCTGGGGCAGATTCAATGGCTAGCGATGAGCCGCTGGACATATTTATCATGACTGTGGTAACTGAACATCACAGATTTTCCTGTACTCCTCCATGGGGTGTGAGGGAAAATCTGTGATGTCATTGCGGCGGAGTGCCTTTGCAACTGTCCCGAAGGCACTCACTGGCATATCGCTAGTAACTGAATCTGCCCCTCTGAGGCTAATCAAGTTGTCCCACAAATCTCAGCAGTTTACACTGCAGCTCCCCTATAATTTGAGCTATATCACAAATTAATATTTTATCACCATTCACAAGCAAAGGGAATACAAAATATATGTATTTTCTGTATGACCAACCTATGCTTGTAACAAAGTTGCATAGCACTGTGCAAGGGAACTATTTTAGCAATTATTTTGCTATATATACCTCAGTAACACTTACCATATCAAAGTTTAGGTAATAAAATTCCCTTTTTAAGAATCTGTATACGTTCTATACACGTATATTATGTGGAATGCTTGCGATTTATGGTTTTCCAGATAAGGTTTTTTCCCATTACTTGGAGCATCATACCTAAAATCTACTCTTCGGAGTTGTTGAGCTGTGCTGTGTGCACCTATTGTAATGGTTTTTGATGTCTGGGTATAATTAAGTTATGAAATTGTAAGCACATTCCTATTCTTTAAGTTAAAATAAGTCTTCCTCAAGACATTAAGAGCTATGCTAACAAACATGTGTTTTTCATGGGCATTAATATCAACAAAATAACTATGAAACATGCTTCAATATAATTGTATACATCCAATGTGTTTCATTAAATTGAGAAAACTTCCAGCTGTCAAAATATGATTTTACAGTGCTGGATAAATGTAATGTAAATTCAGACCAAAAAATTATAATTCTCTTTGATGACATTGTGATTGATGAATGTAAGACAACCGTCACCATGCCATACTTAGGTGCCCAAAATGCATGAAGCACTTTATAAGTCTGGCAGAAAATGGTTTGGGCTTCATTTGCACGGTAAGGAAAAGAAACGGTGCCCTGGTGCCGTAGCTTAAATCATTACTTAGATTCTCTATCCAGTGAATATACATGAGAGATATTTCTATAGTAAATCACCGATTTATTGATGTTGAATTCTATGCTTTATTTTCTTAAACAAAAACAGCACCTCCAGGTCATGCAATTCACTTACCCATTTTGCAATGGGGCATCCTTGAGAGCTCTTTCCTTCTTTTCCTGTATAAACAACTCTTTCAATCCGGATGGCCTTGCCCTTCTGCCCAAACCTTAGAGAATTGAACTCCAGTTAATGCAGGTATTTTTAAAATTGGGTTGAAAGATTCATTGATTAAAAAATAAAATAATTATTGGTTAAAAAAATATATCACAGAGATAGTAATCTCTTAACACAATAGAAAATGGAGGTAAAAATCAAGGCAGCTAAGCTCCGTATGTGATCCATTATCCAAGAAGTTCACAAAATCAGAAAGACAAAAGAAAATGATTGCTACTCTTAGGTACATACGTCATACATACAGACAAGATCACAGACTATTTTGTTCTACAGTGATTGTAAGGAGCATTCCTAAACTATTTAATGATGAGAGAAACTCTAATGTTATTAAGTATACTTAGGCATGATGCCCCCACTACAGAAAAACCCCTTAGTTATTTAAAATAATAAAATAATAATCAAAAAATGCCTCAAACCTCCCAAGTATTTTGGATAACAAATCCTGTACCAGTACCTTTGTAGCCGATTGTAAAAGTAAATACAAAATGTATCTAGTACTGAACAATGGGTCATAGGCTAAAAAGTTTAAGAATCCAAAGTTATTGTGATATTACAATGATACGAGCTTTGTTCATTACCTTTCTTCCATAATTTCTCTGATAGCTGCCACGTTTGGCCCAGCACCAAGATGTGTATAATAAGGTCCTTCATCTTTCTCAATTATTTGTTCTGTTCAAATAGAAAGCAATTCAATCAATTAAGTTTACTTGTCCAAAATGTCTTTCAGATATACTTATTAAAATGTCTTTAGTGCAAATTTAGCACAAGGATACCATACTTAATTTTTTTTTTTTACTATCCATTTATTTTTATGCATTATACAGCAAATGTCACATTAATGTTGTCAGAAACCACCAAGTCAAAAACAACAAATATGAACTACAATGTCTGTGGAAAATAAATAGTCGAGGCAAACATATGGGGCCTGATTCATTAAGGAAAGGAAAGCAAAAGAATAAATAAAAAAAAATGAGTAACTTTGCATCTTGGTAAAACCATGTTGCATTGGAGGTGAAGCTTAATTTAAAATGTTGGGACAGATTCAGAGTTGCATGTCATCATCACTACCATTTACTTATATAGCGCCACTGATTCCGCAGCGCTGTACAGAGAACTCATTCACATCAGTCCCTGCCCCAATGGGAGGGGGGGGGGAGGGAGGGAGACAGGGAGAGAGAGAGACACCACGCAAACATGGGGAGAACATACAAACTCCACACAGATAAGGCCATGGTCGGGAATTGAACTCATGACCCCAGTGCTGTAAGGCAGAAGTGCTAACCACTTAGACACCGTGCTCCTAGATCAAATTCTAATTTCAGTGTACAAATAAAACTAGCAAGTATTTGTGCGCTACATGAAAAAAACAGACCGTATTTAACTTATGTGCAAAACTAATTTCCACCCCTTGCATTGCAACATGGTTTTGTCCAGGAAGAAACTTAATAACTCCTTTATTTTGCCTTACTTTCCTTAATAGATCAGGCCCATAACGCGTGGTAGCCACCCTGGCAATGTTGATAAAGAAAAAAAAAATTAAAGAGAGTGATTGTCGGATAATTAAATAACATTTTGATCTGATAAAACACAGTGTCTTTGAAGCAATGTTGGATATACTTTTTACGTGTCTCATAATACTTTTTTAATTTTATTTAGGACCTATAGTGCTAGTGCTAAACCTAGCTAATTAAACAATGGGCAGTGTGACAGCCCCTTGAAAATTGTAGAATTTATTTTAATTTGTATATATACACAATTCTTATTTGATACTATTTTGGCAATAAGTAGCTGTTCAGGTATTGTGGAACTGCAAGTCTCAGCATGTTGTTTTTGTCGAACATGTAGAAACATCAGCCCAATTGCCAGATATCTGCTGCGTGTGTGGCTAGCATTAGGCAAGAAGAAAACAACAACTATTTGAGACAGTTGTTAGCTAAAGGTTTTGACTTATTCTAAGTTGTTTTATAGCATCTCTAAAGTGAGAGCTTACTCCGGGCAATAAGAGACTAAAAATGTGTGAAGATTGAGACCCCTGGATTGCAACTGCGCCACCCCATATGGTATAAGTATCAAGTATAATGGACAGCAGCTCCCTGGTGAGAATATTAAACTATAAAAAAAAAAAAACAAAAAAAAAAAAAAACACACACATATACATAACTTAACACCAGAGGGGGCGTTAAATTAACACCTCCCGGTGACTGAAATGTTGCCTTGGCACAAGAACCCAAAGAAGAGACACAAGGAATCGTTGCCTTAGCAACAGAAGGCTGGGTTGAGCCGATCACAACAGAAACAGTTGAGAGAGATGGTTGGGAGAAAGGACAATTGACGTGGTCAGCAGTCAGGAGAGGGTGTGCAGTGACAGCTGGGAACCAGGGACAAAGGGGAGTCAGTCACAGGAACTCTAGTGTTAGTGGACTTGTGGGTATGTGGGCCGCTGCCACAATGGCCAAAGTACATTATGATAGAGGGAAAGACTAAGAATACGAGTGAAATGTTTTGAGGAGAAAATAACAGAAAGAATAAAATTAAAGAACTGACAGAATAGACAGCAGGTGTCCATTAAAACAGAGACTGACAGGAGTGTAATGGGACAGATTTGAGGGAGAAATAACATATAACACAAAGCTGAGAAAAGACAAACTACACTTGCAGTGAGCATGGTAAAATATTTAATCAGAGCTCAGCCCTGATCATTCACCAGAGAACACATACAGGAAAAACATAATTGTGCTGAATGTTGGAAGAAATGTCATATCAGTATTTACCTTACTGTACACCACAGAACTTATAGTGTAGTGCTCCTAGGGAATACTAGCCCCAAACCAAGTAGCACTTATAAAAGAGAATGAGACCCTATGGAGAGGGGAGTGCTGCTGGAGCAGAAAGGCAGCATGGTGGGCTGAGAGCTCCATTTACTTGGGCTCTGACACTTACTCCAGTGGAGAAGTCATCCTCAAAGAGGATGGGTGAATTGTGGCTGAAAGTGCACCAGAGACCGGTGTCATTCAAGTGAATGACCTTACCTGTCCAGAAGAGGGGTAACGTCACTCGCTCGCGGGGTAAGAGTGAACTCTCTCTCTCTCTCTCAAGAGACAGATGAATGCGAGCTAAAATGTAAATGTGACTTTCCTATTAACATTACCATGTCACTTAAGAACTGTGCAGGCGGAGTTAAAGTGTATGCAAGCTGTACATATTTGTTTTACACTTTGCAACCCATGCATGTTGCTGAAGTGGAAAAGGCGTGTCAGGTGCCCAAATTACTGTTACCTCTATAGCACTGCATCACCACCCTACACTTAACAGACATTGCTGTAACACCCGCATGAGCGGGGGCCCTCCAGTCACTTACACCCGCACCAAAGCTGACCTGACCCAGTCCAAAAAAAACAAAAATCATAAAACTATAAAATGAAATCCGGTAACAAAGCCAATAATAAATGACCAATTTGCTCACTACACTGACTACTGTGAAATGTGCCAGCCAATCACAAGCAGCAGAGTGGGAAACGATTTGTTACTGAAAGGGGTTCTTGGTTACTCTTGGTCATTTCAAAATTGTCTTTCTCGGGCGTGTGGGTAATTTTTTTATGTGGATTTTTCTGCCCAGTTTATCACTGATTTGGACAACATTGGAACAAGAAAGAAGAATTTATTTTATATTTAAGAAGTGAACGTGGGGTTTGGGGTTTATTCAATGAAAGCTAATTTTAAAATGGTGTATTACTTATGCTTACTCTTTTGGTTTAATGGGTGGACATCTCAAGAACCCTGTAACATACTGGGGTAACAAAGCTGCCAGGGGTCCCAATCTTTTTAATTACCGCAGCTACCACCCGTGTGTTATCAAGGTGGGATTGGCAGCCTCTTGGGACTTGAAATTGTGGAAGGGATGGGGACACTGTTTTTTGCAGCAAGTGTATATATGAAATGTGCTAGCAGAGAAGCTAACACTATCTACTCTGTATTACAAAGTTATCCCATTAAAACGCATTAGTTAGTTTTATAAGAATGGTTCTTTGAACAAAGATTAAGTGGCTTGGCACAAGTATATATGTATTATTTTCTAAGAACTTTTAATATCACTTACCTACACAGCTACATGATGGGAAATCATACTGTGTTTTTATAGGCGTATCTAAGAGGTTTTTGACAGGGGTGCTCAGTAGCTTTGAAGGAGATTCTAAAAAATTATTCAGAGCAGATCCTGCTGCTCTCTTGGTTGGGGTTTTTTCATGTGGGTGGATAGTCTGTTGGTCTAGTGTCGAAGATTTAGTGTGTGTGGTTAAAACTGTAACAGGGCCTGAAGACTCCACCTTCACATGCTTGGGTGATTTGATGGTTGACACATGATGGTGAAACAATGATTTGACAGGATACTGTTTCATCTGCTGTTCCATTGTTTCAAGAATACTCCTTTGTTGTATGTTCTCTGGGCCAAAATGCTGAATCTCTTGTTTGATTGTTTTTTTCCCTGTTTTGTTTTCATTGGGTGTTCGAATGCAGACAGACTGTGAGCCATTCTCCAGTTTGACAGATCTGCGTGCAGAGGAACCTTCGGGTTTGCTTTGCTCCCGACGCTGAAGTAAATGATGCCTCAGAGCAGCATGCTTTTGAATACAATTCATCTGTTTTGCAAACTGAGAATTATATCCTGTTTGATCTTGCAAAAGTGGAGTAGAAGGATTGCTTTGTGGTAAGTATCTTTTTTGGTTTGCTGTACTTTGTGAGGCTGACATATCCTGGCTCTGTCTGCTATAATCTGGAGCTTGCTGATCTGGGTTCATAATAGCAAGATTCCTGTTGTTTTTCTGTTCTTGGTAACTGCGCAGGTCTTGTTGTGGAGACCTACTTGTTGGATGGTATTGAAGGTTGTTCTGGTATTGACCGATTGCTTGAGTGTTTACCTCTAGTTTTAAGTGATTGAGCGGACTTGCCCTATTTGGTGTATTACTGAACAGGGGTTGAGAATGAGTGTGGGGCTGTTGCTCTTTGACCATTTTAAAATCTTGATTTTGCGAAAAATGTTGATTCTGATGAAACTGTGGATTCTCACTTTGTTTTGAATGCAGCACCTGGTGTAGCGATTGTTGTAAATTATGTGGAAATTGTTCAGTCTCAGATGTTTGCAGGATTAAGTGCTGTTTTAATGCTTGATCAAATGTTTGCTCTGTTTGCTGTTCTGAATGTGACTGATAGAAAAGGTTAACACTGTTTTTCTGCTCGTAGGATTGCAGTGGAATATTTGTGTCTGTTGCTTGGGATAAGTGCTTTTGGAAATTTAGCTGCTGCCCTTGAGGCTGCAGTGGTGCCACAGCACCGCCAAGGTCTTGATTAACAAGCGCCCGACTCATATTACCCTGTTTTCTTGTATATTGCTTTAGTTTCTTCTGACTTTGTGACTGAGAATGCATCAGTAACTTTAGCAAGTCTTCTGACTGCTGGGTATTATCTACTTTCTTACAGTAATTGGGCCGAAAGCTTGTCCAGTTTGATTTAACATAAGGATTTCTTTGCTTAATCATATCTTTGTCAACCTTCTCTGTCCCATTGCAATGATTCCTCCCGTTTTGAGGCTGAATATGCTTTTCTGATTGTTTTTCAAAAGCACAGTTTTCCTGCCCATTGTTTTCTGAAAGTAGCTCTATTCCTGGTGAACAGTGTAGTGCAGCAGTGGGCAACGTTCTGCCGTTATCCGACTGTACAAAACCAGACTGACACGTGACTCTTGGTCGAAGTGATTGGCATGCTTCATTGGCTTGTGAATGTACAAAATTGTCATCACACAGGTTTGGGGTGGAAGTGTAGCTGTTACTTTCCTGGGCATACAGTAACTTATTAAACTGCACCAAATTCAAAGGATCTTTACTGAAAACTGCAGAAAATCTCTCAGTAGATCTGTCATTCAGGACATTGTAAGAAGCATTGGTAGAAACAGGAAAGTGTTCAGAGCATATCAGGCGCTCAGGCTCACGTGTATCACAGTTTCTTTCAGGTAAATCCTGGGAGTTATAGCTGGACACCTCTTGCGGAAGTGGTTTCTGTTCTTGTATGTTATGGGTATAGCTTCCTGGTTTTACAGCTGATTCACTGCAGTTGTCACTATTGAGGGCCTCAACAGCCATGGCATCTGGCCCTTGAGGCAGCACCGAGTTCAAGGTTAGTTGGGGAGTGATCTGCCCTGAGGTATGTGATGAAAGATTTGCCTGAGCAGACAAATCATTGCTAGCATCATTTAGAGTGTTAATGGCAACCATGCGAGATGTGGTATTTTGCACTGCAAGGGAATCGGTTTCAGAATAATAATGAGAACCACCTGTTTTGTCCAAAAATTCACTGTGTGTAAGCTTCGTGGAAGAAGCAAAAACAGTAGCACCATTAGACATCGGCATAGTCTCATCTTTCTGACACAAGACAATGTCACGGTTGTGGGACATAAGGTCATTGTTCTGCTCAGTGGGAACTTGAACATGGGAATTTTCCTGATCTCCTGTACTTACAGCTTTGCGTTTGTTACAGAAATCAGAAATAATTGGTTGGCTATACTGCCCATTTAATTCGCCTTCATTTTCTCCATTCACCTCCCCAACTGTTCTGACTTTTTTTAGTTGAAGTAACTCAGACATCAAAGGCTCACTGAGGGTGCGCTTTATTGCACCGTTATGTAAATTGGGATACAATCTGTTTCCATGTATGAGGTCAGAGCAGTCCTGATTTCCCTTCATATGTGCAGCACCATAACTGTTTTTTGTCTGTAAACAGATGACTCCATTAACTTGGGGTTGGGTTTTCTCTGTTGGCAGGTTCCCATTCTGTAGCTTTGCTGGCTTGTTTTGGCAAGCAGGTGATGAATGTATTAGGTGTGGACTCAATCTACTGCCCTCATCATGGTGGCTTCTTTCCTCTTCCATCGGGCCTGCTCCGGGGCCATCCACAAGGCTGCCCTGCAAACGTTTCTAGGAGAAAAATAACAGATTTAAATTTCCTTTACTTTCCACTAAAAGAATGACATATATTAAACAGTTTATACAAAATATTACTTTCCTTAAAAAGGAACATTCTAACTATATTAAAAGAACACATTTGTGAAGAATTATACATTGCAGTCTATTGGTATTCCACTTCCCCTTTTTAACATAGTCATGGCCAAAAGTTTTGAGAAAATTGTGAGTGGGCTCACTCACAATTTTGCTTAAGAACACAGCCATGAATAAAGAATGGTACCAAAACATCTTCCAAGAGCAACTTCTCCCAACCATCCAAGAACAGTTTGGTGCTGAACAATGCCTTTTCTAGTATGATGGAGCATCTTGCCATAAGGCAAAAGTGATAACTAAGTGGTTCGGGGATCAAAACATCAAAATTTTGGGTCAATACCCAGGATACTCCCCAGAGCTTAATCCCATTGAGAACTTGTGGTCAATCCTCAAGCGGTAGGTGGACAAACAAAAACCCACAAACTCTGACAAACACCAAGCATTGATAAGTCAAGAATGGGCGGCCATCAGTCAGTATGTGGCCCAGAAGTTGATTGACAGCATGCCAGGGCGAATTGCAGAGGTCTTCAATAAGAAGGGTCAACACTGCAAATATTGACTCTGCACAAACTTAATGTAGTGGTCAATAAAAGCCTTTGACACTTATGAAATGCTTGTAATTTTACTTCAGTATATCATAGCAATATCTGACAAAAAAAAGATCTAAAAACAATGAAGCAGCAAACTTTGTGAAAACCAGTATTTGTGTCATTCTCAAAACTTTTGGCCATAACTGTGTGTGTGTGTAGATACACACACACACACACATTATTTATTATATATATATATATATATATATATATATATATATATATATATATATATATATATATATATATATATATATATATATATTTATTTTTATTTTAGTTTCTAACATTAAACAGAGTAATTTTTCAACATATAGGGGTAGATTCAATTGGCCACATAGGATCTGCATGACATGTGCCTCCTCTGAATGTTTATGGTTACAATCTTCACTTGTTTCTACTCGCATGTATAACATTATTTGAACTGTATAAGCACAATTTTTAGTCCCCTGGAACTACCTGTTTGTAGCAGAATTAATGCAACCAGATAAAAATACCGATATTCTAGACAAATGTGCAGTATATTCACCTGCTACTCTTACAAAAAAAAAAAAAAAAAAAAAAGCAGATTATTTAACTAAATGATAATGCTTTCGCTCCTATTTTCCCTACTATAAAATTTGTCTCTTTTCGCTTACTGTACAGATTGCACCTCTTGTGTTATATAGCATGCACTGATAGGGGAACTAACATATAGGCATTGTATCCACATTTTTAATTTCTATGTATGAGGGTAGGTTAGCAGACTGGTTGCATCATCCAAACAAGCAGAATTTATTGTGTTGCTGTATAATAAACAAAAAAATAAACCATATATGACACAAAATAACCACCAATAATGTAAGACCAGACTTGAAAAATTATCGGCATGCATTAATGTTTGAACCTTTACACAAAAAAATGCAAAATTATTTCATACTGTTTTCGTCGCTTGTCACACATATCAACATGTAAATAATGGTTAGGTGGTCCTTTTAATTTTGTTTGGGATAGGTCTATTATAAAGAAAATGCAAGCACCAGAAGCTGTTGACATGTAAAGCCTTGAAAACTTATATAGGCCACATACAGTTCACAGAACCAGTGTATCAGGAACAATTATATATAATTGTTTTCTGACATAGTATAACGCAACAAGATCCATACACTGTATCACATTATCACTATTTCTTATGATCTCAGTCCAGCCCAGAAGCCCCCAAATATGTCACATTATTATTTCATTACTGCATCTTCAGCCTGTCTTGTATGTACCACCTGCAAAGGTAGGATGCTAAAATATAAGTTCTCCTGAAATGAAAGGTATTTTTTTAACTAGCAAACCTAATAGAACTTAACATACTGGGAATCACCAGTGCTACATGTGAAAAATGAGGAAACTTCTTTTCTATTGGACATATGATGAGCCTGGTGCTCTTGCTAAACATTTGAGTGTTAGCCAAATCTATAATACATGACAGACCATTTTATGCAGTGAAAACATAAATATGTCTACAGGGCATACTGATGGCCACTTGTAGAAAAGTGTCATCAATGTAATGAGGAATAAGTGTTACCAAGCAGTAGGTAACCCAGTCTTTATCCTCCGTTCATCTCGCTCCCTGAATCTTCCCGGCACTTAGATTCTGCATAACAACAGGTGCACAGACTCTCAAACATATGCTGTACAAAAGCTACTGTAAGACTAAAGAAATACAGTTAAGGATTTTTTGGAGTGTGTCCACAATAAACAAACAATATGTTTTAGTACCTACGGAGTTTTGTTTTGCTTCCTCCAGTACCAATGGCAACCAGTACAAGCTCCTTATAAACCAAGTTTTCCTCTTTAACCATCATTAAAACCATAATGCTCTATATGTACTTCAATATTGTAGTGGTTTGTGGACAAGTTTTTGATATAAAATATTACCTGACTTTCTGGTAGCTCCCTGTAGTCAACACATGAAATAACATGCTGTAATATCGCACCAATTGCAACAGTACACCATAAAAATGTATTACAAATAGGTACACTCCCTAAGTGAAGCAAGTGAATATTATACATGATAAAAATCAGGAAAAAACCCCACAAACAATATAAAGAAATTCATAAAAACACACAAATCTTAACCATTCCTGGATAAAAAAAAAAATGTTTATTGTCATAAAAAAACACACATTCTTCTATAATTCAGCATATACTGAATATGGAGAGTACAGGGTGTTTCACTATTTAGTGAATAACCTGTGAAGATACATTTTCTTCTCTGGAGTGGACCAGTTTATTATAGTGTTTAATACAGCTGTTGAATGTGCCAGATTCACTTAACACTGGTAATTCAAAACTATGTTTGGCTCTAAAATGATCTTCCCAGGTGAGGAAGAAATTCATGCAGAAATAATGGCTCTCAAGATTAGCGTTAATCCTATTATTTGATTGCAGGGTGCCAGGTTTCTCTTTCATGTTACAAGGATTATTGACACAGTATTCTTAAAGTGACAAAAAGATAAACTTTTTTTTTTCTCCTAGTTTCAGAAGCCGATCAAGGTCACTTTAGAAATTGCTATGACCCCGACAACATGCACAAGCAAAACCATCTGCCTACTGCTGGAGTGAAGATGAAGAATTCATTACACAGGGAATGCCAATATGAAACAATAGTAAACTATTAAAATGTTTGGAGTTTTTTTGGCTGTTCTTCAGAATTCTGGTATTTTTACTCTCAGAATATCTTGTAGAAACAAAATAGTTTGCAAATTTTAAATCTCAGGCATTTTTTTTATTTTGTGGTCCAGGTCTACAATCTCATAATTTGATGACTTGGAATGGCCATAAAGCATACTGCAATTTTTGTACTGGCGACAAAGAAAATGCTATGATAACGGAAATCTTTTTCGTCAATTGATTATTTTTAAATAAAAACATGACACAGTATGTAGATGGGAAACATTTAATAAGGAAAATCATTATTACAAAACTTTTAAAATTACAAAGTTTCCTCTCTTTTTTAATAAGCAGTTAGTTAAAACATAGCTATATTGGATTTAGATGTAATAAAGACAGATGTTTTGAACTTTAACCATACCATTACACTAGAACTCAAGTAACATTAATTTCCATGCATGTTTTTCAATGCATTTTTTACAGTGACCCACCAAATGTAATGAAGTTATGATTTTCCTCAATTGCTTATGCCTTCCATTTAATTCTGTCAGGGCAGCAACAAAAATCACTGGAATTATTGTGTGTATTAACACTGCAGTGAAGTCCATCTTCACTATGAATATCAAAATAAAAAGTACCATACTTAAAGCATGTATTTCTTTTGCTAAAGAGCAATTTCAAAATATAACCTCAAATTAATTTATGAAGTATAAATATTCCCTATCAAAGGCTGCTGTTTGCGTCTGCCTTCTATGGAACAATGATAGGACAATACTGTAAGCAGAGGATTTCTGAAAAAAGCTAGTAAAGCAGTCATCATCTCAGAAAAGAGAGTAAATTTTGCACTTAATTTTTTTTTTTCAAGCTGGAAAAATGGGTTACCAGTTTTAGGCCAGGACTGGCAATCTGCCAACTCCAGGATGGTGCCCTTGAGAGTATTAATAGGCTAGCCTAGGCTCCTAAATATTTGTTAAAAAATGGAATCTGTTTACCTATGCATTTAAAAAAAACCTGACTGTATAAGTAGCAGTCTCTTTGCACTCTACAGTACTCCAACAATGGCCAGGTGCAAACAGAAAGACAGAATTATGGCATGTCCCATACATGATGGAATCAGGCATGTACTCGAATGCGGGATGGTGTGTGTTTTATAGAACACCCACTTTTTAGTCCTAGTCTGGTCACTACTAATCTATTTTTTGTTAAATGATTTCATCAAAGGAAAGAGATATATTGCCATAGAAACCCATATGTTGTACTTAAAAATGTTTTACAACTTGTGGCTCTCCCTGAATATGAAGGAGTGATGTTTCAGGTCTAATTAATGCACGAATCTCCCTGAAATATTGCAAAGCTGAATGCACCCTTCAGAATGGGGTCCATTTTTTTTTTACAGCTTCCCCTCCTTCTAATCTGGCACCTATGCAGCAAATGGGGAGATCCCCTTTACCCCAATCCAGAAGTCATCCACGAGCTGATAGCATTGTGTTCTCACAGCACGGGGAGTCTGTCTGTCCATGCTTCTCCCAATGTGCTCAATTTCCCTGTGCTGAGAGCACAGAGAGTGATTGGCTTGCAGTATCTTCTGGCACTGAGGGGGAGTGGGTGGAACAGGGGTCCCCCCTACTGATACAAAGAGAAGGGAGGTAGCAGATCAAAATTGGGAAGTTCTGAACTAGTGTGGACAGATTATTTTTTTTATTTATCCCTAACATACATTCAATATAAATATCTGCAATATAAACAATACACATGCTAATACTCAAAGATTGCTATTAAACTAATTATAGCATTTATAGCTTTCATAACATGGGAGATTATTTATTAATGAATTTAAAAAGTGCAGAACAGCATGATAACCAATCAGCAATTAACTTTTATCGATCTAGCGCTAATGAAAAAATGAAAACCAGATGTCTGGCTGGATGCTATTGGTTATAGCACATATGCACTATGGGAGAAAATAACCGATTAGAGCAGCGGAAGACAACCTAATACACTTCAGGGCCCACGTGGGCGGCCCTCTAACCCTCGAAATGGCCGCACATTAACCTTAATCTCAGCAATTAATTAAAACAATACACTTAATTAAACAAGTGTTACAAGTTTAACAAACAAATAAAGCAAGATGGATCTTGGGGCGGCAGGTGAAGGTTCTGAGGGCCGCCTTGTTGCCCTTCCCTGATTTGGAGAATAAATTTCAACCCATATACAACCTACCTAATCTCAACAGTAAAATCTCAGAGTTGCAATAAAAGATACAATAAAAAAAAAAAATCAACCAATGTTGATTTTCTTAATGCCGATCACATCCCTACAATACATTTTACCTATATTATCTGTGCACTGTTGAAACATATATGGTCTACCAGTATCATTTAGACTTGTTTTATGGTTGTCCTAAAATGCAGAGGTTGCAGATGTTAACCAAAAATAGACAATATATAATTAGAATGCATAAACAAAATTCTTTTGATATTAACTTGCACGGACAATTTTATCATGTTAATGGTTCTTTGTGTGTTACTAAATAGAATGAAGGACACATTCCATGGTTTAGTGGATAGCTCACAGCTGCGTAAGAAACTATAGTTACTTATTGAACATGATTTAGTCACAAGCTTCACATGTGATGGTAGTGAAGAAATCCTGGAACTATCATGTATAAACTACACTACATAACAGTAAAAGGTGGTAAGAGTGGACATGGTGTCAAATCTTGCATAAACAATTTAGTAAATGGCGGTTCTTCCTTATTGTAGTTTATATGTAAGTTATTGTAAGGTATATTCAAACATATACACACACATATATATATATATATATATATATATATATATATATATATATATATATATATGAAATAAAACTTAATGATTGCAATGGAGATTTACCAAATCAAGCTTTCATAGATCATCCTGTTATATATTTAACACTGCAGAAAAGATCAATTTTTGTAATGTCTGCCAATTTCTATGTGTTGGAGATTTGAAGCGTGAGCAACTTCAGCAATGTCATAATATATATTATATTGGTCCCTTAAAAAGTGGTAGGCACATATAGAAACCGTTGTACTTCCTACACTGTTCACCCGATTTGGATGTAAATACCCTCCAATTAAAGCTGAAAGTCTGCAGTTAAAGCACATCTTGTTTGTTTCATTTCAAATCCATTGTGGTGGTGTATATAGCCCAAAATATGAGACTTGTGTCGATGTCCCAATATTTATGGACTTGACTGTATGCACACTTTTACTGGAGGGGTACATATTAAGTGTAAATCTCTCTAAACCCACATTATAATCACCAATGAAAAATGGTTTTCCTACTACGATCATCATCATCATCTATTTATATAGCGCTACCAATTCCGCAGCACTGTACAGAGAACTCACTCACATCAGTCCCTGCCCCATTGGAACTTACAATCTAAGTTCCCTAACATACACATACACCAAGGTCAATTTAAAAAAGCCTACTATAAACGAGCACAAATAAAAAAAATGCTACAACAAAACACACACTGTGTTTTGCAGCCTCTCCATATAAATGCAGCAGCCTACGACAGAGGGCTGGTTGAGGATGTAAGGGGAATGATAATACCCAATTTATTTATTAGCAGAGCTTCCTACATTCATTTAAATGGCGTTACCGGCATGTGATTTATAAATGTTTGTTCCCAATTGTAAAGCCCTACGGAATAATAATAGTAGTAGTAGTAGTAACCACACTAAAATGAAAGGGGCCATTGAAATGAATGGCAAAAGCTCTCAACATGCATAAAATATTTTTGTTTTGTTTTTCCCCTGTCACTCATCTCACTGGTTTTGAGGCAAAGTTAACAGTTTGAAACAAGAATGTTTAAATCTAGATTAATTAAAACAGGTTGCATACCCTGTCCTATACTTAACACTGCAGAAATCAGCTATTTAATTAATGTCTGGAGATTTATTTACTTTTTATTTTTATTTGAGATATGAAAAATTAGTAACTTCTACAGCAATTCCCTTATAATAGTTTGGTGAAGTAACGGAAAATTGACATGTAAATCACACGCATACAAAAAAATATGTGGTTTGCAGTTTATGAAAATTATGCTTTAGCAGATCCTCCGTGTCTGCAAATCACATGTGAAGCAACAGAAAACCATCTTCCGGACCACCACCTATCTAGAAAATCATTCTGCCAGATATTTTTATTTGCAAAGGTTATAATCCTTAGATTTGCATCCATTGTGTAAGGTAGATATATTTTTTGGGGGAAAAAGTATAGAAATGTAAAGTTTCAAGCTCCAAACATTCTGCTCAAGTGGTTTAACCTTTCATATATGAAATACAGGATCTTTTAACTAGTTGAAAGCATTTTTTTTGTAACAAGAGTAAAGAATGAACATGCCTAACACTAAGCCATTCATGAGAAATCACAGTAATAGCATATCTAAACTTTTCAGATACAGTAAATGATGGCAATGTGATGCTGCACTTTAGCAATGCTTTCTTTAATAATCATACAAATCTCCATAAACATCAAATATTCAGCTCTAAAATATTAACTGCAGAAAATGGCAATACATTGTACAGTTAATTACTATGGAGAACAAAATGATACATTCAAAAATATACATTTAATAACTATGTAGTACAAAATATGACAGTGGTCATAAAAAAATATATAAATATGCATTTCCCATAAAATGAAAAATCAAAGAATGAAGCAGAATTTTTTTTAACCACAACTGTGTAGCAGAACTAAAGTGTAAAAGAGATACTTGAAAATCAAAATTGTGCTCTTTGCTCATCTGTCTTGCATCAGAGTACAATGGAGGACTAGATTTATTTTGTTAAAATAAGGTAACTGCATGTCACATATCTAATAAACATGATGATGTGCTGGTGATACTAATGTAGTTACAGTGCATTAATTTTGCAAATTAAGAAAAATTCGCAAGAAGTGTTTGTATTTACACACAGACAAACTGGCAGTGAGAAATCTTACCAGTACATAACTGTAGGTAACACAGTTAAACTGGGTACACAATAACCAAATCTGTCTGCTCCCAATCGGTTTAATTCTCTGCATTATTATAAATCAGAGAGTATGGGGGAGATTCAATTCAGCGCAGTGTGTCTCCGTAACATCCATGGAGACACCCAGCGCCGATGTTATAGCAGAAACTGCTCATTTTACCTTGCAGAAAAGTGCGACAAACATAAGCAGAGATTCTTACCGTAATGACTGGCAATATAAGCAGCCGGACATCGTGGGGATGTCCACGCGGCACACCTCCAGCAACTGAGTCTTCCCTCAAGACTGAATGAAAGCATTCAGACTGAATGGAAGCTGCGTAATCTTCTCTGCATAATCAAGGGAGGTCACAGCACAACCAATAAGAGAATTTAGTGCTCAATCTGCTCTTCCTCATCATTTTGCACATTGTGCTTGCCAACCTTCCTGTAAGGAATTACTCTGATATTTGCACCTCCGACCACTAGAGGTCTCTGTATTTGTAACTTGCCCTTATCCAAGATGGCCAGAATGGCATCAAGGAGAAACCATCTTTGATCCTGTTTCCTGTTTGGGCCTATAATAGGCACTTCCTGGATCAGACAACTTTGGTAACAGTTTCATCAATTGAATGCTATAAAGTAGGCATTTTTAAGTATCTTGTAGAGCAGGCTAGATAAATGAACATTTATTTAAAATGAGCTTCCACATTTGTCTGCAATCATACCCAAAATTATTTGAGGTTGATAAAGTTTTATATTAAACCTCTTGGGATACCCAATAAATAAGTGTGTAGCCAGAGACCTTCAATGTAAGGTTTAAAGAGAAATATCTCTATCATAATTTAAAGCACGCTCTATTATTAGTATTCTCACCATGTAAAGTTGTTATTAAACCATAATTACCTCTAACCAAGGTAGTGTTGTGAGCAACTTTGCTTCATGTATATGAATAGACATCAGGGGGTATATTTACTAAACTGCAGGTTTGAAAAAGTGGAGATGTTGCCTAAAGCAACCAGATTCTAGCTTTCATTTAGTGCATTCTACGAAATGACAACTATAATCTGATTGGTTGCTATAGGCAACATCTCCACTTATTCAAACATTGTAACAGTTCACGGCAACAGCAATCACAAAGGAGGCAGCACTCCAAAACTTTCAATATTATACATTAAAAACATTCCTCTATTGCACAGCTAGTGGAAAACACTCAACAACCAAACAAATTTAAAAACTGAAAATTTACATTGAGTATAAGCTGCAACATTTAGGGTCAAAGAGGAGACCCTGTCTAAATCTCCCCCTCCACGATGTATGTATGCATTACCCACAATTGAATCCATTTAAAATAGTCATTAATTGTAGATAATTATTTATGAAATCGAGAAGATCTGATATCACTCAGTGGTTGGTCCACAATATTAAAATAGATAATTTGTGGCTTTAGGAATTCTACAGTAGCATCCATAAAAATAAAAATGTATGCTGAGCCAAAGCAAATACCTTTAAAAGCAGATCAGACAAAAAAGAAACACACGTTTACCAATGCAGAATATGCAAATGCCAAATACACATAGTTGCCAAACATAGGTGCACATTTACTTCCCAGTTTGAGGATTGAAGGGCAAGATGGAAATGCATAAGGGGGAAAAAAACTAACCATTATCTAAAAAATTTGCCTACCATTACTTTGGGACAATACCATTAATTAATTAGGTTGTTGTGATGGAATCTCTATGTTGTGTTCTCCTTCTGAAGCTCCTCCGATTATCTAATCCCACAACACACAGTTTTACGAGGAGCATGCGTGCACCCAGCTTGCATGCCTTTAATAAGGAATGTCTTGTTGTACGCAACTGCTCCGATTAGGAGGAGCCAATATTTCTACTACATTCCGCACCATCTTGGCACTTTCCATTATTGCATTATGTCACAAAACGTCATTTGCTTAATTTTTGCAGTTTAGAGGCGTCTAGGTACTTGGGGCCCAGGTTGAGCACTGAACTTACAATTTCTGTCCTGCTGCAAATCATAACTTTTATGTGCCCTCACAGATTAATTTCTGGCTGTTCATACACAACAACTGTGGCCACATAATGCGAGTAGCTAGCAACTGCATGATGAGGTCATTTTCAGACCAATGCAGATTATAATCTTTTTTATCACAGCATCCAAAACGTATACACACACCACTGTCTTGAAAAAGGCATGGATAAGTCTTTGCATAACCTGTCCTGATGTGAACTAGCTTTACTTTATTGTTAACAATATCCATTCAGCATTGCTGATCATTTGATCTTTGGAAAAATGTTCACATGGATCTTGAATAAAATTGAACGAATCCTCCTTGCTCAATTTAAATATTAAAAGGTTTTCTCAAAATTCGGGGCTTGAATGACTACATCACCACCTCTTCCCTACCTGTTGGTGTTCCTCAAGGCTCCGTTCTTGGCCCCCTGCTTTTCTCCCTCTACACCTCCTCCCTTGGTGTCCTCATCCGCTCCTTTGGCCTCCAGTACCACCTCTATGCTGATGATACCCAAATTTATCCTTCATCCCCTGACCTCTTCCCTTCCCTTCTGTCTTGTGTCTCCTGCTGTCTCTCGGTCATCTCATCTTGGATGTCTCAACATTTCCTTAAACTCAATATTTCCAAGACTGAGCTTATAGTCCCCCCCTTCAAGGACTCCCCCCCTCTCTATTTCTGTTAATAACACTACCCTCGTTTCTGTCCCCCAAGTCCGATGCCTTGGGGTCATCCTTGATTCCTCCCTCTCATTCAAGCCTCACATTCTGTCCCTCCCTAAATCCTGCTACTTCCACCTTCGGAATATATCCAAGATACGCCCCTTTCTCACCACGGAAGCTACGAAAACCCTTGTTCTCTCGCCTTGACGACTGCAACCTTCTTCTCTCTGGCCTACCTGACTCTCACCTTGCCCCTCTTAAGTCTATCCTCAATGCTGCTGCCTGTCTCATTTTTCTCTCCCGCCGCTGTCAGTCTCCCTCCAACAGTCACTACATTGGCTCCCCATGTCCTACAGAATTAAATTTAAACTCCTCACCCTCACCTTTAAGGCTCTTAAGCAATCCTCCCCACATCTCCAATCTCATCTCTACCTACACTCCTACCCGCCCCCTCCGCTCTGCCTGTGACCGCCGCCTCACTACTTCAATGATCACCTCTTCTCACTCCCGTCTTCAGGACTTTGCCCGGGCTGCTCCCCTGCTGTGGAATGATTTTCCACGTTCCATCAAGATAGCATCTACTCTCAAAGGCATCAAGCGTGCCCTTAAGACTCATTTCTTTATTCAAGTCTATCAGTCCTCCTCCTAACTCCCTTGTCCTGGCTCTCTCCCCCAGTTAGTACCACCCTATTTGTGTCTCCCCCTTCCTTTTAGGATGTGAGCTTTCAGGAGCAGGGCCCTCTTTCCTTGTGTGCTCCTTCTACTATTCCATCACCCACTGTACCTCTTGGCCTGCTTCGCTAGCCTTGTTTTCTTAAGATTCGGCCTACTTCTTTGATTTCTACCATCCCTTTCACTATCTGTTTACCTTGTTACCGTGTTTGTATATATTTTTGTTCTTTCTGTATCATGTTGTGTCTTGGGTCTCTGTTTTCTGTATATGTAATGTACGGCGCTGCGGACCCTTTGTGGCGCCTTATAAGTTAAAGATAATAATAATAACAATAATAATACCTAAAACAAATAAGGCGAGTAACACATTATAATAAGGAATGTATTAAAATTATAATTTGTTTTAATGTAAACTGTATAAAAAAAGGTATACATTCAAATTCCAAAGTTTGTTTAAATTTCAGAATCATGAATGGTAATTATACATTTAAGAAAAAGACGACCTTCCATTGCAATGGTCAACCAATCAGAAAAAAATAAATGAAAAAACCAGGAAGCATGTAATTTAAGAGGGATGAGTTAAGGGGACCATTTGTCAATTATTATTTTATCCAGGGGGTAAATGTATCAAGTTGCAAGTTTCCGGTGGGTTTAAAAAGTGGAGATGTTTCCTATAGCAACCAACCAATCAGATAGTAGCAATCATTTTGTAGAATGTACTAAATAAATCTGATTGGTTTCTATAGGCAACATCTCTACTTTTCAAACTCACCGGAAACTTGCAACTTGATACATCTGCCCCCAGATCTTTATAAATTTGCCTGGACAAGGGCTGTTGATGTAAATATTTTTTATAGGGAGAAAAGTAATTTAGAAATGAGAGTAGGATCAGAGAACAAGACCTTGCTACACACTGCATGTCAAACATGAATGCGATTAAATATGTGCGTCAAGCATTAAATTTCAATACCAAGACTACAAAAGACAACTAATTCTATGATGGAGTAAAATATAATGCAGACTATGTACAGCCAAATGAAAAAAAATAAAAAATACAGCTTGTTTAAAACCCATGTTTTTACATATCATGGCATAAATAACAATCATCTAATTGCCCACAAGTCCTAAAATTTTGCAAATCCAAGTTTATTTGAAAAGTATTCCATAACAGAGTTTACTTTCTCATTATTTATTCAACCAAAAATACATGTCTGACAATGTAAGTACCCCTTTACTGCTTCAATATCTATAAAGCAGGTAATTTAGAGGACATGCTGCTAGTTAAAGGCACTTCATTATTTTGCTACCAACTCTATTTAAAAGCAGGATCTATGGCATTTGGTGTGCAGCATTTAAATTTGTGTTAATACTATGCCAATGAGAAAATATATCTGCAATTATCTCAGAGAAGCAACTGCTCCTGGTCATAAGTCTGCAAAGGGTCAGGTCATGAGTCTGCAATGTGTTATATGCCATTTCCAAACAATTTTAAATCAAACATTCTACAGTAAGAAAAATTATTTACAAATGGAGAGCTCTCAAAGACAGCTGACATTGGTGCCAGGTTACCATCAGAAAAAAGCAAGTATAACTTTTATAGATATGTAACTTTTATAGATGTGTAGTCAAGAGAAAATCCATTCTCCCACCCCCTCAAAAAAAACAAAAAAACAACAACACAGTACATCCTAGATTTGTAAAATTGCATCTGAATGAAGCACAAGACTTCTGGAACAATATTCTCTGAACTGAGGTCAAGGTCTTAATGCACAACCAAACAAAATGTATAACCCCAAGAACCTTCTATCAGCTGTCAAGCATTGTTTTGGAGGGAATGACACTTTGGTATTGATTTGCAGCCACAGGACTTAAACATCTCTAAGTCATTCCTTCCACCACACATTCCTCTTTATTCTAGAGGCAAATGTGAGACTGTCCGATAACTGAAGCTTGGCTGAGATTCTTCTAAGCACACCAGAAAACCTATTAAATCAGTCAAAATAGACAGCCGATGTTTTGGGATGGCCAAGTCACAGTCCAGACCTCAACTCCATTGAAATGCTACAAGTAAGACCCTAAGAAAGCGGTTCATAAACAAATGTACTCAAACATTATTGAACTGAAGCAGTGTAGGAAGGAGTGGGTCATGAGGCGTGCTTACTTTTTCACTCCTGCATTCTTCATGTTGGCTTCATTTTATTGTTTATTTTATTGTTTAATATATAATAACAAAGTAAAACTTCCACTTCACCTCCTCTATGGTAATCACATTTCACGTCTGCTCTCCCTCATTCCATCAAACTCTCCTCCAACCTCCAGTTCTTTGACAGCTTCCTAACATCTCACCTGTTCATCAGGACCTACCAATCCACCACCTAACCCCTCCCACCACTAACTTCACCCTTCCGGCGTTTCACCTCCAAACCATCCCTTTTAGAATGTAAACTCTCACAAGCAGCGACCTCCTTCCTATAGTGGGCCCCCCCCCCCCCAATCTATTCATGTTTCCAAGCCTTCTGGTGCAAATTATGCCGCTTTATTCTTCAGGTCCATTTTGCTCTTTATTCTGTCATGTGGCTTTCCTATTAATACTATTATGTCTCTTTTGTGGCTCCCTATAAATAAACGATAATAATAATATCTATTACAATTGTCATGTGATGTTAGATTTGTTAATGTGTAGCACTTGGTGAGGATTAGAGGATTTTTAATTATGTCCTGAAAAATAAAAACACATGTATGGACAATGATTATTCCATTGCACTACAATAAGAAAAGGACTAACAGAGTTGCCATGTCCAAGTTATGTGTTATTTGATGTAAATTAACAGCTCTACAATGAGGGCTTCAAAGGTTTTATAAAAGACACAAACACTGGACCCAAGTAAATATTTTCAGAGCTAGCAATTTAATCATGTTAGCTAAAATACAATGGATAGCCTTCAACCTTGGAAGCTGTGTCATTTTAAATATATAGACTTTACATTTCCCACCAACTGACCCTGGTATTTGTTTATACGGATTGTGACCTAGTAACATTAAAGTGAACACAGTAGTTCACAACAGATCAACAGATGAGAACTATACAACCCTCCTACTCTCCTCCTTCAAACACTGCTTGTTAATCATGCTAGCCGTAAATCAGTCCCCAGTCTGCTTCATATCACTTAATGACTTCTGTAGTAACTAATGTGAACTGCTACTGCAGTAGTACCTTTCATTGACAACACATAATACACACACACATAAACAAATATATATATATATATATATATATATATATATATATATATATATATATATATATCACACACAAAAGAAAGAATGACTGCAAGGTCCAGTCACAGCAAAGTACAGAGAAAGCAACTGTTTGCTAATGTACTGCAGCCGTCCCTCACTGAAAATTCCAGTTCCTGTTCCAGTGTTCAGCAGCTGAGCCAGTCCAGAGCTTACATTACTCTTCTGACTGCTGATGTCACTTGTGTAACACCCATATTTTACTCTCTCATCCTCCTCTTCCCTCCCCAGTACTGCAGAAACAAGACAAGTGATGTGATCAGTTCTTACAACCTTTGCAAACCTTAGCTAGGCAAATGCCTTGTGCTTGTATAATGTGCTGATAAATAAAGCAACAAAATGATGCATTCATTATTAATACTCTGAATAAAATGTGAAGTTATTTAAAAATACAAAACTGATCTGTGGGCAAAAAAAAAAAAAAAAATCTCACTATGATCACACAAATGTAGGTCACATTTTACACAGCTAAATTCAAACACACAAATGAACTGTCGGACTTAAGTAGACATAAGCTCAAAACACCACATTGTTCAGCAAAGTACTGAAATCCAGAAGCTTCAAGGTCGCTCTAGAGTTTGATACTATGTTGTATACAAAGCATGAATCCAAAGATATAAACAAGCTGACTAGTAGATTTTATTTAAGAGTCTGTCATAGATGTAGCTTTTTGTTAGTGAACAAAGTTTGGCTTAGCAAACATATGCAATTGCATGCTGAAATGAGACAGCAATAGGTTACATTTTCTGTTACATCATAACTGAGCTGATCTGTAGAAAGTGTTGAGCAATCACATTACTACTATAATTCACAAATCCAGATATAAAACAGCTTATCTCTGAGAAGGTCTTAAACAAAATAGTTTTGAAGAGTGCCACTGAACAGTATGGGGATCTAATGATAAATAGGAGAAAATCCCTTGTTGACCAGACTCACTATTCTCCTTTTTATAATGTGTCTCATCTTGGCTCTAGCAGATTGGCCTCTCCCCTCCCAAACTACTGGTTGGACTTATTATAACTCTCCTTTTAGCTACACTCAACTCCAGGGTAAGCAGCTTTCCCAGACCGCCTTTGCCTTAGCAGACTGTAAAAAAATGGTAGTAGCAATACTTGTTCATAATAAAGTCCTCTTTTCCCACTCTGCCACCTGTGCTGACCCGGAGGGCCGCTTTTACATTTTTGACGGCACCCTCAAGTCACTTTGATATCAGGGGTTAGGCTCTTTCTATACTACACTATTCCGAATTGTTGAGAGAATGACAAGAGGGGCATGTGATAGTAAGAGGAGACTATAATATTGTTCTTGACCCTGCCATAGATAAGTCTGCCCCTCCTTCCCCAAAGCGGTGTGCTACCTCCACTAAAGATTCACTAACATTAGGAGCTTTACTTAAGCAGCATAACTTGAACGACTCCTGGCGCCTCAGAAATTACACTCACTTTTCAGCTCATCAGATATACTCGCACATCTATATGGCCTCACATTCCCCCACACATGTGAGGTGTGAGGGAATGTGAGACCATATAGAATGTGATCATGTGGGAGTGTATATTTTGATGGACCCCATCCGAACGTCCTCCCCAGGCTCCTACGTTTATTGCAGACCATCCCCATTCACATCCCTTCCTATGTTTTTTAAATTTTCACAATATATTTGGTAGTGTTGGAGCCCCCGAATACAACTCAAGGTTCTTCCAAGGTCTCGATGGGGTGGTATGTTGGGTATTCCAGACTTTAGATGTTACTACCTCTCTGGTCAGCTTACTCAGTGCATTTTGTGGTGTACTACTAGGAGTTCTAGGATGTTGGTCCGTATTGAAGCTGAAGGTCGTGGTCTACATTCTCCCGTGTCTCTACTCTGGCTACCATGTTCCCGCCGTCAGAGGCTAGTCTCACTCCACCCGACTGTCTCCCACTCTCTGGCAATATGGGACTCTGTCTCCCAAAAACACAGCCTGTCTCTCCAAACCTCCCCTATTATCTCACTTGTTAACTCCCTGGACTTTACCCCAGACCTTACGTCAACTTTGTTCTCCCCATGGTATTCTCGAGGGATCAGACTCTTCAGCGACTAATACTGACCTCTTCCCCCAATTTTCTTATACCCATACCAGCCACCATATCCCTGTAAAATGCTTTTACCAATATTTGCAAGTCCAAAACTTTCATTATTCACTCAAACACCACATTTCTGGCTGCCCATTCACCACCTTTGAGGCCCTCTGCCTACGTCAATCCTTCACTGCTGGTCACACATCCACAATAAACTCAGAATTCTCCTCCTCTACATTAACCCCCATTAAGTGGCCTGGGAGAGGGACCTTGGAGAGGTTCTGGACAACGATGATTGGTCCAAGATTTGTGGGAACTGCTGTCTCTAGTTCCATATGCGCCAAAATTAAAGAAAAAGGTATACATAATTTTATATCGCTGATATTACATGCCAACTCGACTCAAGAAAATGTTACCCAATTCCTCGGATTGGTTTTTTCAGGAGTGCTCCCTCAAAGGGACGTTTCTCCACATTTGGTAGAACAGCCCAAAACTTACCAGTTTTCTGGTTTGACATTAGAAATTTGATTAGTGCTATCCTCCAAATTAGCATCCCATGGAGCCCCAACTTTTCCTCCTTTCCCTAGGGATCCCCTCAGCCATGCGTCATTAGAGTAAACTTATCCGGCACATCCTCACGACTGTCACCTGTCAGCTCGCCGCTATCTGAAAGATACGCTCTCCCCCCTCACTTAAATCTATAAACTAGTCGTGTTTGGCGCGTCCAGCGTAATGAATTTATGACAAGTATTCTTAACTCCTCCTCCAAATCCTTCAAAAAAAACAACCAAAAAACAGGATTCATGGTTATCCTCCGTCTAATTTCGCTCACTCTTTAGTTAAGTTTAAAGTGCTCTCCCCATTCCCTCCTCCAGCAGGGGACTGTACCTCTTAATCTCTTTCCTTCCTCTCCAACCCCTTCTTCCTCTTTCTGCGGCGCCAGCCACGCAGTCTATCTCCCTTCCCCTCTGCTTAACTTTTCTCCTCTCTTTTTAAAAAACGGACATGCTGTTTATTTGCATTTATGATTTGTTCATGAATAATATTACCCCTTTTTTGAGCATCGTTTTGACTCTTCAAAAATAAACATTTAAAAATAAAAGAAAAGGATTTAGGGATTCTTCCCAATTATCAAAGCCCCGAAAGTGAAATCTATCTCTGGCAATAGCTTTTGCTAGGGGCCTCTGCCGAAGGTTTCGCATGCAAAGCATGAGGAAGCCTAAATGACAAGCGATATAACCACCACTGTCCTTAGATTGCTACCGCCATCTCAAGATGGTGTTAAGTCTTTGGCTTCCAGATTCCTTTTAAAAAAAACAAACCAAAGACTGGATTACGCATGCACAGGAGAACCCTGCACTTGCCTGGCTAGTGTTAAGGCTCTTCTTACCACTGGGGAGCAGGGCATCACTCAATTGGCCCGGTGACCTTTTATTTTTAAATTGTCCAATAGATTTTCTATCGCTGAAACAGGAGGTAAACGGAAATCTTCCATAATGCAGTCTCTTTTTAAATAGATCCCTTAATCTTTTATGGTGATTAGTGTTTCTTTGTATAGTGCCACCACGTAAGGCAGTGCTTTCTAGAGGATATTTAAGAATCCACATCAGCGCCTGCCCCATTGGAGCTTGCAAATGCTTATCGCACAAACACTAGGCTCAACTAAGGGATGAAACCTGAGTACTCGGAGGAAACTTACACAAACACAGGGAAGGTAATTTACATAAAATAATCTAGTACATATTTACAGTATTCTAAAACAGAAAAAAACATATCGGAGTCATAACCTATAACTTTACTGCTACCTCAGGAGAGTATCGCTGCACACGAGTGAGTTACCCCTAATAAAGACCCTACACTTTGTGACCTGCTCCAACCATTCTCAGAAATTACAGCACCATATTGTGAATCCCCATGACCAGGAGGAAAAGGGAAGATGAAGAGTAAGAGGATAAGCTAATCAATAATCACGCTGTAACACCGCCCAGGGTATAGTAGAGCACGTTCTCTCTCCCTCATCCACCAACTCCATCTACCTCAATAGACCATTTGGAGGATCACTCACCAAGAAGACTGACAGAACCCAGGTAAGTAATATCACTTTATTATATTTTACATTTTTCAATATCATTTTATTTGTAATCATGAAGCCAAGCATGATAAATTCAGCAGCAGGATTACTTTTTCATGCTCTAAACCCATTAAATAACCAAGTCACCCTTCCTCTCAATGCAAGGTTGTATGTATGGCTGTTGTACATATATTTAAATGATTTTGTGTCTCTCTAAATTGACTCTGAGACCTGAATATTTGTGTGCCTGTGGTAGGGAAGCTATTCACAAAAAAAACAATTTGACTACAAAAATAAAAAAAGTGTCTGTTGCAGGCTCAGGCCTTGTAGCACAGCCATTAATTACAGCTGTTTTACTTGTGTTTTTAATAGTAGCAAAACGAATGTAAACTGGAATGATACTAGAAAATTAGTGTCACTATGCCCACTACTGCTGTTACAAGTATTTGATCACACTGGGACTAATGCAGAGCGAGTACTATGCCAGTCTGTGTAGCGTACCTTGCGCACAAATGGTCTGCACGTGTCTGGAGAGGCAGGACTGGGGTGTTTTAAAGTAGGCTGAGTACAGTAAGGGTACATTAGCACAACTGCGCACATACACAGACCGGGGGGGGGACGGGACGCATATATGCCTGAGAAAGATGTATTATTGGCAGGTGGTCAGGGGCAGTTACAAATAGTAGATGATCATGAGGGCCTCTGACACAAGTGATTGGTTACTCGCAATTGCACCGCTAATGTCAACAGGTGCTTTCAATGTCACTGGGCATATATTATGCGTGTGTGTGTGTGTGTGTGTGTGTGTGTGTGTGTGTGTGTGTGTGTGTGTGTGTGTGTGTGTGTATTATATATTTTTTTTTATACATGAGGTGGGGAGTTGTTTCTGCTGTTTTAGAGTTTTTATTGATGCTTAAAAGAAAATGCTTTTGTTACACATAATACAAATGAATAAAAACATGGGCACAAGTGGGACGGTAGTGTCTGTGATGAGTAAACCAGAGGCATATGCAACTGATGCTGACCTGCACAGATTTTAAGTTACATACGGCTAGGCATATGGGGGGAGATTTTTACTTCTGGCATTTCATAAATTCCACGCATTTTGCAGCCAACTCTGCATCAGGCCCATTGTGATTGCATTCCTTCCATTATCTTTACCATGGGTAAATACATTGGAGAAGCCTATACTAGCAACACTCATGTGTAAAAACACCAGTCTTACCCTGGCCTTATTTCAGCAAGTTTTCTTTTTAACTTTGTTTTGAAATCTAATTATTTGAAAACCGTGGGGTAAAAATCCTGTGTTTGCCCCTGTATGATTGGACATTTGAGAATTACCCCAAGCAGTTTACCCCCAGAAGCAAATTAAGAAGCCCAATCTGGACAAATCCCAGCAGTCATGACATATGCCATTAGACAAAATTCATGGAAAGAATAAGATAAATGGTATAAATAATAATAAAAATAATAATCAATAAAGGCATACCTATATGGAGCACACTGCAACCTGTTTTTAAAAGTATGCTAATATACTAGTTTGCTACAATGTGAATGTTCATAACGCACAAGGTAATTCTTAGAAACTGACAATTATTATGCAACTAATATTCAGAATATGACATGTTTAAAATGCTTTTCATTTTTGGATCAGGTGTGTGTTATATGAAAAAAATCTTTAGAATTATGTGATTGTTTTCAAAGCTGTGTATTTTATCTGTGAAGCTGGCCGAGTTGCTTTTGAAGCCACCTTCATGGAATAAAAATGTAACCTCATGACATCTAACTTTAGACAAAATTAAAATATTGGTCATAATGAAAAAAATGCCAGAAGCGGTAGCAGCTGTATATCCCACATTCATTATTTATAACATGATTTTCCTATATTTTTAATGGGGACATGCTACTGATAATTACTTGACAAACCCACAAACATTTTTCCTAGAACAATTTGCTTTATTGAACAATTGCAATTCTGTAAAGTCACAAATATCCAATTTTGCTGCAGTTTACAATCAGGCAGGGCCGGACTGACCATCTGGCACTTCTGCCAGAAGGGCCGATGGCTGTGTGGGCCATCGCCATGATCGCGGCGCCGGCGTCCACCCCCCCCCTTTGTTTGCACTGAATGTCGGGCGTGACGTGATGATGTCATTCAGAGAGGAGCGGCGCCCGGAAGAAAGAAGAAATACAGAGGTAAGTAAAAGAGAGTAGAAGCGAAGAGAGGCACAGGGGGATGAAAAAGGGGCAAAAAGTCACAGGGGAATGAAAAAAAGTGGGGATAAAAGGCACAGGGGAATAAAAAAGGGGAAAAAAGGCACAGGGGAATAAAAAAGGGGGGAGAAAAGGCACAGGGGAATAAAAAAGTGGGGATAAAAGGCACAGGGGAATGAAAAAGGGGAGAGAAAAAGCATAGGGGAATAAAAAAAGTGGGGATAAAAGGCACAGGGGAATGAAAAAGGGGGGATAAAAGGCACAGGGGAAAGAAAAAGTGGGGTGAAAATGCACAGGGGAATGAAGAAAGGGGTGGTAAAAGGGACTGGGTGATGAAGAAAGGGGGGAGATAAAAGGTACAGGAGGATGAAGAGGGGCAAAAGCAGCATGGCAGAATGTGATGAAGGGGGTAAAAGTAGCATGGAGGGCGCAGTGCGATCATAAGGGGGCACAGTGTGGTGGTGATGAAGGAGCACAGTAATGTGGCAATGTAGTGTGTGTGAGGTAGATGGTGGCTAATTAATGGGTGCTATTTTGTTTTTGGAGTAATGGTGGGGCAATGTAATAGTGGGGACTATTCATTTAAGATGGGGTGGTTTGGGGGCTACTGAATGTGGGGGTGAGTTTGGGGAGAATGAGGTCTATTTATTAAATGTGACTATGAATTTAATGGCAGTGATGGTTGCAGGAAATGGGTATATTTATGAAATGTAAATACTATTAATTTATTGCTGGGGCTGTTTGCAGGGAGAGAAATAGGTTTCTTTATTAAACGTGAATACTATTATTTTGATGTTGGGGCTGTAGTGAGGCCTAATGTTAAAACATGGGTGCTATATTGATTTAACAGCAGTGGTGCTTGGAGTTTTCTAAATTTCATGTACCCATTTTTTTTCCAAATAGAGCCACCAATATTCCAGGATCCAGACAAGCAGCAACTGATCTAAAGACACCAGAAGCCACAAGTCAGGTAGGAGAGAGCAGGACAGTCTGCCAACTGTCCTGAATTTGGTGGGTGACTGTCCCGCTTAGTCAGGATTTGGTCTGACTACAAGGACAGTTGGGGGGTATGTCCTGCTTCACATTGTACTGCTTGTGAAGGCAGAACTGTGTGCACCTAACAGTAGTGCTCACAGTATTGCGTGTGTATTTGTTGAAAATGTGTCTAGTAACCATATTACATATAGGAGCCCCACTGTCTTAAGTGCCATAGCCCCCCCCCCCCCAAGCCTTAATCCAGCTCTGGTTAGCAGGAGGAATCTGATAGTTGCTCCCAGTCCCCGGACAGGACACAGCCTGCAGAACAAGCCGAGGAGCTCTAAATCTCATGCTAACTCTACAGGAAGTTCCCATCCTGATGGATGTCAGAAGCATAGATAAGTACAGTGGACTAGGGTGTTATAATGTGTTTCTGGGGTGGGGGGGTGGCATGATGGGGAGGGTCTGATAAATGTAATGTTTTATTATAATGTATATATCAATGCCCCATGTCGACCACGCCTCCAACATAATGTGGCCATGCCCTTGGCACCGCCGCCGCTGCGCAGCATCACCAACAGAGGTGGGCCTGTATGCTTCAAATGCCAGGGCTGATTTTTAGTCCTAGTCCGGCCCTGGTGGGGGGTGTCGTGATGTGAATGCGGAGGGCCTGATAAATACAATGTTTTATTATAATGTATGTATCAATGCCCCATGTCGACCACGCCCCCAACATAATGTGGCCACGCCCATGGTGCCGCCGCCGTCACCAACACAGGTGGGCCTGTATGCTTCAAATGCCAGGGCTGATTTTTAGTCCCAGTCCGGCCCTGCAATCAGGTCATAAATAAAAGAGTGATTAACTCACAATTCTGTTTACAGCAGACAGATATTGTCTGTGCAAGAACATTGTACAATTGTTAGATGTTAGAAGTACAATACAAACCACTTTACTTGGCTTCAATACATTGGATAAAAATGTACCACTTAATCTGATCAGATTATTGATATATTATACCATCAACATTCACACACTTGTTAATTCTTTAACAATTCAATAAAAAAACAATGCATAATGTGTGTGGCTATGCTTAGAAACATATCCCTTCTTGGATGATTCGATATCGAACAGCCAAAAGGGAGTTGTTGACCGCCCCAATCAAGTGATAGGAGTGCACACTGGTTAGTGTTACACGCTCAGAAATATTTTTATAGTTACATCTTGGTGAACTACAAAACAAAGCACCCCGTGCATAAACACAGCACATTTCAACAAAGCAAGTATGTGGAGAGGCTAGTCACACTGTGTCTGCTATGTTACACATAACATGACGAACTGCTGCAGAGGAATGAATGCCCATATTTATTTAAGTAGAAACACCAGTTATCCAAATATATTGAGTTCATTAATGATAGATATGTGAAATACTGGCTGCAGTAGATCTTTAGAAACTCAATAAGTAGATGACAAAGATAATATGCCTGTGAGTTAACATATCGATTGAACATACAAATCCTATCATTCAGCACTCAAGAACAGTGCAAAATAAGATGTGAGGAGAGAGTGTTTTGAGTGCTGGGTGGTTAGTACTATGGGTATTCAAAATCCCTTGTAAGATTGTAATAAGGTATGGATCACCTTTACTCACTGCAAGCAGACCTGTTCTTAAAACAGTGTACGACTCTCAGCGCAGCGGTTTTTTTTATATCTCCTGTTCTTAAAACAGTCCACGTTAATATCTCATAAAGCTTATATGTGAAAAAATATAATTATATATTAGTATTAAGTGTACAGTGGCAACTGAAATTAATCACCGGCGGCAATCACAAATTTGACATGGACTGTCCAAATTGATTTATGAACTGCATGCATTTTTAATACTGCAACAAATAACTGGGACACTGCGCAGCAGATAAACGTTATTGAAAGTAGATCCATACAGATAATCAAATGATGTAATGCCTTAAGGGAATTTCAACAAATTTGTATGCAAAGTTCACCGCTGGATCACACATAGGAGGTGTTTGGGCACTACACACTATAGGTGTGTTAAGTGCTGCATTTCTATCACTTTTACATGTGATGCGCCTTTACCAATACAATCTATTGTACTTGTTGCGCACACAGACACATGAGCCACGGGGTGTGCTGTATTCTAACATTTAAAATTTCACAACACAATTGTAAATAAGAAACCATGCATTCTATTTTTAATGTGGTTTTCAGGAATCAGCTAGTGGCTGAAAGGAGCAATAATAGCAGACAGATGATAATGAGCCCTCAAAGTGACTAGTGTGAGCTCACAAACTAATTAGAAATGATGCAAAAAACTTCTGCACTGAAAGTACTGAGCAAAACACCAACTTTATATTAGAATAGATATTACCAAAGACAGCCTATTTTTTAGCCAAGATCAGGGTTTATGATGTATAGTAGGAAGGTACAATTGTGAACTGCTTTACATGCGGCTCATGCCAAATGGGCACAGTATCACATGTCTGGCAAAACATTCTTGCTCAAAACGGAATCATTATTACAGCACTTGGGCACCAAGCCAGGAGTGGCAAAGCGTGTCTGAGTCACTCATTAAAGGGAAAAGTGCCAAATACTCATCGTCATACATAACTGGAATTATTGAGGACTTGGTATTGGCCAATTTAACTTGCCTAACCCAAAAAAGGCAAAAGTCATGTCAAAGGGGTGTACTCTATAAATCCATATCACTGCCCTCTCCTGTGCAATACTGTGGAATGCTTCCCAGTGCATTCAAGGACCTCTTTTGACCAGACTATTGAGTTATTGCTGGAGGAAGCAGACATTCCAGTTTCAAACTACATAATAATCAGAACCGCGCACGAAGGATTCTGCATGTATATTTCTTTTCAACTGCTCTATAGCCATAAATGCATATAGAAAAGTAACTGATCTAAAATACAGTTTGGCTTACAAGAACTATGCAATCACACAAAGTAAATATGAATTGCCTTAGAAACACTATCCAAGGTGTGACAGGTATTTCCATGCAGTCAGTTGGTGCTGGCTGAAGCCATGCCGAGTTCACATAGGGACAGACTTGTCTTTAAAGGTACTGTAATGAATGCATGAACTAACTAGTCATCAGAATGTAGGTTGTACATACAGTACTATGCAAAAGATTTAGGCAGATGTGGAAAAAATGCTGCAAAGTAAGAATGCTTTCAAAAATAGAAAAGTGTTAATAGTTTACTTTTATCAATTAACAAAATGCAAAGTGAATGAACAGAAGAGAAATCAAGTCAATAATTGGTGTGACCACCCTTTGCCTTCAAAATAGCAAACAGCATCAATTCTTCTAAGTACACTTGCGCATAGTTTTTGCAGGCGGTTTCTTAAATAGTCTCAATGATTGCAAGTCATTTTTTTTAATCAATTGATATTAAGTATGTCGGGGTTCCGAGATTCACGGTCAAGATGTCAGGGTAAGTGTTGTTGCGGTAGTCATGTTCGGGACCATGACTACCACCGGTTTCTAAAAATTGTTTTAACAGTACGCCCCAAAATAGTTCTTTGTTTAAGGTCTTACTGGGATTTAAAGGGTCACTAAACATACAAATATATACTTACTTCCTCACCCCCATCAAAAAAAGTAATTACACCTGCACCTCTCTCCACATTGTGACCCAGAATGGATTCTCACTGAAGCCAAGCCATCATTGGATGAGAAGGGGAAAGGACTTTATGACAGTATTCATTAATTCACCCATGTTTGCAATATCATTTTAGATCATGGACACATATTTTTCTCTAGCCAAGCATGTGAAGTCAATGGTGATTATTAGAGACAAGGGTGGAGACTGTCAAGTAGCCGTAATGGTCCAAGCAACTTAAAAAAACAAAAAACTGTCGATATAGGTGTTATTAACCCGACTGTCCAAAAAGATGCAAACTCACATCTGCTCAGCTTGCTACCGTTACAGCTTCATAAAATCGCTCTCATGATATCAGTCTATGCGAGCGCTTAACGACTCTTGAGGTTTTATTTGCACCAGACTGTTTAACTTTCCACCTGTGCAGTTATCAAACCAAAAAATAACTTGTCAGTTGAAATTGATAAATGAGCACTCATTTTACCAGGTGATCTGTAATTGAAACATTTCCTTTATATCTGAGGGTAAACTGACGCAAGGTAAAACAAGTGTCCATATTCCCTGTAGTAAAAACACTCATGTTATGCTTAACGAAAAAAGGGCAAGGCAAGCTAGGTGTGTCTGCTGCTAACTTGCTAAGCAGGATTTTCTCTGTGACCAACCCTTGACAGTACTTACACAATTACTCCCTGAGACAATATGTGTGTGCTGACAGCACTGCAAGCAAAAGGTAGGTCAAACTGTCCTCAGGAAACTGAAAACATTGCTCACATGTCTTCTAAAATTAAATGTTATGTTTGACAATATAAATATTGTGAAATGCTAATGATCAACGTTACTATCAGGGAAGCAACTAGGCCTACGACCCTTTATGTGAAGGTCTCTAGTATACCTGGGGTCATTGTGAAAAAGCTCTACCAATGAAGTTCTGATTGTAATGCTCCTATTGCCTCCAAGATCTCACAGTCATATGCTAGGGACACAATTAATATTGCTTAGATGGACACCAGAAAAAAGTAAAAAAGGTATATGGAGGGGAAAAAGGGTTCAAACTTCTGTACTTATTATAGGTGAGGTCCACTTTTGAGCAACTTGTTGCTATCACATCATTACAGTAGCCCCACACTAACAGCAACCAAAATCTTAACAAGGAGCTTATGTTACCCCCAGAATACATGATTTTCAGAAATCACCATAAGGACCGGACATGGATAAACATTATCTGGTTGCTGTAGATAATTTTCCCTATTGCAGATATTCTCTGTAACAATTAGCTTATGTGTTTACAGTAATGACAAGTAACCTATGTTCCTAGTGGGACACTCTAATACTGAATACTTTTTTTTGTTTAAATAGCCTTTGACTTATTGGATGTGATTTATTGTTAAAAATTAAAGAAGTTAGAAGACTAAGTGGGTGTATTTTTATCTTGTGACAAGTATTTTAAAGCATTTATGTGTTTCTTCTGCTCTCCTATGTGCATCTTACATGGAATGAGTACACAAATAGCTTCCTATTACAAATTAAGCTAAAAGACATCTCCATAAGGTGTAAGGAGGGAAAAAAACTGTTCAAATTCTTAAATTCAAAAAGAATACCTTTAGGTTTCCCTTGTTAACTCATTTTCAAATTAGTTTTATTACTAGGCTCTCGTATAATTCACTTCGTGTCTACCAGTAACACCTATTGACACCCTGAATTGAAGTGCCCTGACTATTTCTGTCAGTGTTAGTTAACACCTTCTGCAAAGATTCTATACAATGTCAAATGTACTATTACAGATCAATAGGACTGCATGATAAAAGAGCTAATTCAGCTTAACATTATATTCTGTATTATATTTCGACCATAGAGCATATTCAAAAATATTTTCATAGCATCACCTTAAACAAAAGTTATGGAAAAACAATTACAATGTTTCTAAGTTGTAATACAGTTTGCTAGTCCTACACATCTGTCCAAGGAATTACAACTCCCACATGTTTTCAACTTTGAGGATCAGGCGCATGAAGGCCTTTTGGCAGACATATCTCATGATAGAAGTCCCTATTATGTTCATAAGCAAGCCAGACCGATACCTTTCCTTAATCACAAGTTATTTCAATCACAGAGACAGGGGCATGGAAGGATATGAAAGGGATGAAGATAAATGATTTGCAAGAGACTAGTTCAAGAGGATTTCTTGACACTGTGAACATTATCCAACAAGCATCTCAGGAGACAAGATTTCACAAGCAAAACAACATGGGAAGGAGTTAATTGTTACAGTATAGTAGTAGTACTCAGCTATGGTATATTTTAAGTATAGTATATACATTTGCTATAAGGATGTATACAGTGCGCACTGAATGTATAGCTCTGGTAAATTGATTATAATATGTACACTTACTATATCCCCTGGATATGGAGGAAAAGTACCAGCTACAGTGTTTATTGAATGTAAAGCTCATGGAAAATAAAAATAGCATATGTCGTTATGTTGAGAATCAAAATAGTTGCCACATACAGGGTCTGCTTTATGAAACATATTAAAGGTTCTCCACATAGAAAATAAATTCAGGGCTAAACGACTGCATTAGTGTCCAATTTGGCCACAAACATGGGTGTCCAAACTGGACAAGATCGGAACAATAAGACTGGAACTGAGCAGTAACATGTCTCCTGGCCACACTTGAACCGGTTAGCGAAGCTGAACAATGACCTACACAGTCAAACAGCAGCCAACTTCCAGACGCATTTTCCAACATGCCCAGTACTAATCTGATTGAGGCTAATTTTAGGCAATATTATTATTATTATTATTAATATTTATTTATAAGGCGCCACAAGGCATCCGCAGCGCCGTACAGAGACAAACAAAATCACAATACAATGGGAGACAGCACAGTACAGTAAACACAGCAACTCAGTACGCTCAATGCACAGCTAGAGAGGGCGGGGAAGGGGGAGGGAGGATCCGCAAATGACGGGGCCCAAGAAGGAGGGCGCGGAAGACAGGGAGACCCCCAGGGGGGAGGAGGGAGCGAGAGTGGACGTGGGGTGGAGGACCCTCGAGGAGGAGGGCTAAGTAGCTGGAGAGCAGAGTTAGAAGTGGTGGAAACAGGAGGAGAGATGGCCCTGCTCAGAGGAGTGTACAATCTAAGGGGAGGGGTGGACAGACAGAGAGACGCAGGGGAGAGAGGGAGAGTAGGGGGACAGAGGCAGAAGATAAGGTAGGAAGTTAAGTGGGAGACAGAAAGGCTTTAAGAAAAAGGTGGGTTTTTAGGGCCCGTTTGAAGCTGGACAGATTAGGGGAAGTTCTGATGGAGGGAGGGAGCTTGTTCCAGTGGAGGGGGGCAGCGCGGGCGAAGTTTTGGATACGCGCGTGGGAGGAGGTTATAAGGGGGGGAAGAGAGGCAACGGTCAGAGGCAGAACGGAGAGGGCGGGATGGAGCATGAATAGAGAGGAGGGTGGAGATGTAGGGAGCAGTGGAGTTGGCGAGGGCCTTGTAGGTGAGTGTGAGGAGCTTAAAGAGGATTCTGAAGGGGAATGGGAGCCAGTGAAGGGCTAGGTAGAGGGGGGAGACAAAAGAGGAGCGGCGAGAGAGGAAAATAAGCCTAGCTGCAGCGTTAAGGACGGATCGAAGGGGATCGAGATGAGAGTGGGGGAGGCCAGTGAGGAGGAGGTTGCAGTAGTCCAGGCGGGAGATGATCAGAGAGTGGATAAGGCATTTGGTGGCATCTTGGGAGAGGAAGGGCCGGATGCGAGCGATGTTGCGCAGCTGGAAGCGGCAGGATTTAGCAAGAGAGAGGATGTGGGGGCCAAAGGAGAGAGAGGAGTCGAGGATGACACCAAGGCAGCGAAGTTGGGGGACAGGGGAGATAGAGGTGTTGTTGACAGTGATGGATAGGTCAGAAGGGGATGGGGTATGAGAGGGAGGAAAAACTATGAGCTCAGTTTTGGCAAGGTTAAGTTTGAGGAATCGAGAGGACATCCAGGAGGAGATGGCAGAGAGGCAGGCGGACACCCTAGACAGGAGGGAGGGAGAGAGATCAGGAGAGGAGAGGTATAGTTGAGTGTCGTCAGCGTAAAGGTGGTAGCTGAAGCCGAAGGAGCTGATGAGTTCACCCAGGGAGGAGGTGTATAGAGAGAAGAGTAAGGGTCCCAGAACAGAGCCCTGAGGGTGGTGACAGAGAAGGAACGGTGAGTAAGGTAAGAGGTGAACCAGGACAGGACTGGGCCGGAGAGGCTTAAAGACTGGAGGGTGTGAAGGAGGAGGGGTTGGTCAACGGTGTCAAAGGCTGCAGAGAGGTCAAGGAGGATGAGAAGGGAGAAGTGGCCCCTGGCTTTTGCAGAGAGGAGGTCATTGGTGACTTTAGCCAGGGCAGTTTCAGTGGAGTGGAGGGGGCGGAAACCAGACTGGAGAGGATCAAGGAGGGAGTATTCAGAAAGGTAGGAGGTGAGACGGCTGCAGACGAGCCTCTCGAGAATTTTGGAGGCAAAAGGGAGAAGAGATATGGGGCAATAGTTCGAGAGAGAAGTGGGGTCGAGATTAGGTTTCTTAAGAATGGGGGATACGAGAGCATGTTTGAAGGAGGAGGGGAAGATGCCAGTGGAGAGGGAGAGATTAAAGAGGTGAGCGAGGTGGGAGCAGGTGGTGGGGAAAAGGGAGCGAAGAAGGTGGGAGGGGATGGGATCCAGGGGGCAGGTAGTGGGGGGGGGGGGGGGGAGGATAAAATGAGAGAGTGGACTTCCTCGCCGGTGGTGGGACGGAAGGAGTGGAAGGGAAGGTGGTTGGGGGGGAGGACAGAAGAGTGGGAGGGGTGGAAGAGAGAGTGGAGGAGGAGATTTCAAGTCGGATGGCCTCGATTTTAGAGGAGAAGAAGGAGGCGAAATCAGAGGCAGTCAGGGAGGAGGGGGTGGGGGGAGGGGAGGGGGCCAAGAGAGTGCTGAAGGTGGCAAAGAGGCGACGGGGGTTAGAGGACTGGGAAGAGATGAGGGATTTAAAGAAATATTGTTTAGCGAGTGAGAGGGCAGAGCTGTAGGATGAAAGGATGAATTTAAAGTGGAGGAAGTCAGCCAGGGAGCGGGATTTTCTCCAGTGACGTTCGGCGCAACGGGAGCATTTTTGGAGGAAGCGGGTAAATTTGGAGTGCCAGGGTTGGGGTTTGGAGCAGCGGGGGTGGACGGAGTGGGCAGGGGCGACCGCGTCCAGAGCGGAGGTGAGGGTGTGATTGTAGAGGGAGACCGCCTGGTTGGGGCAGGCCTGGGAGGAAAGGGGAGAAAGGAGGGTATCGAGAGAGGAGGACAGAGAGGCAGGGTCAAGAGCATCGAGGTTGCGTATGGACAGAGTAGGTTTGGGCAGGGGGAGGGGAGCAGGAGAAGGAGAGAGAGAAGGAGAGAAGATGGTGGTCGGATAGAGGAAAGGGAGAGATGGAGAAGTCGGAGAGATTACTTAGGTAGGAGAAGACAAGATCAAGGGAGTGACCAAGGCAGTGGGTAGAGGAGGAGGTCCATTGGGTGAGACCAAGGGAGGAAGAGAGGGTGAGCAGTTTGCTGGAAGCAGGGTAGGTGGGGTTGTCGATGGGGATATTAAAGTCACCGAGAATGATCGAGGGGAGATCGGAGGAGTAGTGAGGAAGCCAGCTAGCAAAGTTGTCAAGGAAGAGGGAGGTGGGGCCAGGGGGGCGGTAGATGACAGTGACGCGGAGATGGATGGGGTAGAAGAGGCGGATGGAGTGAGCTTCAAAAGAGGAGAAGGAGAGGGAGGGTTCAGGGGGAATGACACGAAAAGTACAGGTGGAGGAGAGGAGGAGGCCAACTCCACCGCCAGGGCGGGCACCAGGCCTGGCGGAGTGGGTGAAGGAGAGGCCACCATAGGAGAGGGCAGCGGGGGAAGTAGTATCAGAATCGGAGAGCCAGGTTTCAGTAACGGCAAGAAGGTTAAAGGAGTTGGATAGAAAGAGGTCGTGGATAGCAGTCAGCTTGTTGCAATATCAGCCCAATTTGCTGACGTTGAGCCTGTTTAAATCAATACATCATAGTGGGCATATAAAGTAACTTGTGAAGGTATAAGTAATAGTTTTCAATTATGACATACACCTTGCAATCACATTTTTAAACATTTATTGCACGATTCCACATGCAAAGAACAACAGTTTGACCACTTCAGAATAAAAATGTCCACCATTACAAATCATATACTAGTGTTCGCTTCAAACATCTACATCTGATCATGTTTAATCTGTTGTCACACACACGTTTATATTTTCTTACAATTATGGCCAGCTTTAGTCTTTAAAGCTTTGGTAACTAGAAGATGTCAGATACAAAGCTCTTCTCAAGACCCCACATTTCTCTATAATCTTTATAAATATGAGCAATACAGGCTACAAACCAGTGTTGTAACCCATTACAGAGACGATACATTCTAATGATTTACGGTTGAAAGATATTGTAAGGGTTTGTAATAAAGGAATGTAATAGCAGCAAAAGTCCCTCACATACACATACCTATGCCGTCCGATGCATGACTCACTCATCTGCCATAACACCACGTTCTTCAATGAGTCAGAAAGACTAAGTAGTTTAATAAATCACATATAGTAATTTCTCAAAAACTTGAGAACCTTGTGTTCTATGAGCATGTAAATGAGACATAATATATGTAGCATTAAAAAAAAACTGTAAAGTGATCAATGGCAACTTTCAAAAGATAAAAATAAGTATAATGTATACTATCAATCTGTTATGTGCCATGTTGCAGTAGAGAAGCATTAAGGTCTAAGGACACTTTATGAAATCATACATCACTTAGTGTTTCCCACACAGTGTTAGTGGTTCTGTAGCAGGTAATACAAGCAATCTGTTTCTAGGCACACAGAAAGGACTCATTGTATGAGGTTACTTCTTATGCTCTATTTTCCTTGTGTCCTAAACTGACCTTCCCAAGACATGCGCAATCTTTATTACATCCTGCAAATCCTATGACCAGTGTTTCCAGGCAGCACAGTTATTGTTTCTCCTGCAGCTTGTGTTATAAAAAAAAGCATAAAGAAAATACTATTGTTTAATAAATAAGCTGAAGAATGAATGGCTCTGGTGTTTTCAAGTCTGAAAAAAACTCATTTGCCATATCATATAGAGCTTCGTAGGGCATTGTAATATTTACATATTTAGCAACTGATAAAAGGCCAATGTCTATAGAATTAATCCCTCTAATGACTTTATTTTTCCTAATATACCTGCTTTGGCTGTAACTATCTGCTAATATTCATTGTTGCTTCAAATTGGAATGGTTTAGTATATTTTCCCTAAAATGGATTCTGTAGTAAGTGTGCTTCAAATACCGTCATCTAACAATTTTGCCAAATAAAGGCCTTATTAATGGCCTTTGTTCAGTGACAGGAGCTTACGAGAGATGTCCAATTCTGATTCTCTGTTCTGGTCTCCTGTAGACATCCTTGGCACTTGTGACACTTAATAGGACTAACACACCCTCCGGTTTCCCCTTAGCATTTCTGAAATCATGTTTGTAAACACTGTAGCCATGTGCGCGTCACCACGTGAGAAGGCGTCACACTGACCTGGAATATCCTATTCATGGAGTCACCTCTGGCACCGATATTAATGCAACAACGCCAGAAATCTTTAACTCACTCACTCTCTCGTTTTCTATTCCTACACTCGAGCTTGAAGCGTTGCAGCAGGTCTGTTAACATTAAGGAGGAACCTCATCCGCATTGTCAGCAAAGAATTGGCCTCTTTTTGTTATGACTCAGCAATTTGGTGAGTTAATCTGAGTAGTGGATACGCTCATATAAAACTGCACAAACTGAAGTACCCTCCATATTATTCCGTAAGTACCACGCATTTAATTATTTCTACCATGACTCACTCCTTCAATAGCTAGATATTTTTCATGTCAAAGCTATCCTATATTCTCCATCTTTGCAAGAAATAAAAAAGCAAAAGTATTGGCATGTAAATGCATTTTTCCATTGATGATAGTTCCGTAAAAGAAAAACTGCTACATGTATTTAGAGTCAAGATAAGTTTACTTTTTAATTAATGGGAGCAAAGATCATCGTGAAGGCCGTGTAAGGTGAGCAACACCTATGTCAGCAATGGAACACAAGGCAAATCAGGAAAAAGCACACAGCTCTGAAACTCCATTATTGCTAAAGACGACCGAATACAAGTTACCAAAAGCCACTGAGCTCTGCACGTCCAAAGAAATGCAAACTATAGCAGGCTGACAAAAATATAAAAATGATAGCAATCAGTCTAAGCCCAGAGATACTTAACTCTTACAATGTTGGGAAAGATGATATTAATTGACACAGAGACAATAAAAATATGTTTCCTGAAGACAAAAAAATGAAAAAACTCACATTACTTGACCTATTTTATTTGCTCATATTTTGACTCCCAGCTGTCGGATTGCTTTTTTTTTTTTACAGCTGTGTGGAAAAACACCACAAACAAATTGCTATAAAAAGTCACAAAAACAAAACAAACTATTCACTCACAATAACTGCTGTGGTGATTGCATTCTGTTTACAGACTTTAAAAAGGTTTCTATGCCTTCTAATTCTCTTATACTATGGCCAAAAGTATTTATAGACTCCAAGCAGACAGGTTTTCTATCGCCAGTGCATAGCGCAACTACCATCTGACCTCTGTTTGTGAGGATGCTTAGAATCTATTTTTGGCTCACCGCAGATCGCCTCTCCCTATGTCATAGTGCTTGCTATTGCTCACATGACTGTACAAAGACTGAATAAAGCTAAACTTGCCCAGGAATACCCTGACTGGAGAGCTTCGTTATTAAGAGACTAACGCCGGCAAACAGCATACCATGGAAATCAGGTATTGCATGGGTATGTACAAATAGAACTTTTTTTTGAATCTTAGTACCTAGAGATAGCTACGTAACAGTTCCTGAGAATTATGGGTCTCCTTTTTGTAAACAGTGCAGCCATGTGCGCGTAGAACCCACGTGTGCACCGTTAATACATCACATTAACTCTTCCTTTCTTCATAAAGTGGTTTGACAGGCTCACTACAAATAACGTTCTCATGCAACCTCACACTTTTGGTCTTTTCAGTTGTATCAAATACCACATTGCCTCAGTACTATATTATAAATCATAAAGCCTAAAACATGAAAGCAATTTTTGCATATCCATTTGAGTTGTTACACTGCAATACAACAAAATCTGTATTTTTTAAGTGGGTGCTATAACTTTTTTTTTTTTTTACTTTGTTTTACTATAAATATTGAATATTATGTCAATGTAACAGCACACACATTAAAATACCAAAACATTGCAACATCCAAACCTGCAAGCCCAAAAACTACCAAAAGATGCAGAATATGTACGGAACATTGTTTAGAGTTCATATAGTTGTGGACATACTGTCTACCCTGTACACAAATTGCCAAACACACACTCAAATTCATCAGGTAAGACCATATTATCTCCTGGTGATTTTGCAATTCTGATCTAACTCCAGTTTTTGATTTGTTAACCCCGAAGAATGGTGTGTACAAATAAAAAAAACATCCAACCAATGTAATGTTATACAGATCTGTAGCCTGGTACTAATGGTTATGGCTGCACACCACTAAACATGACCCATTTCATGTGGTACAAAATTATGGTTTTCTGCTCTTTCAACTTATTTTCCAATTGTTTCAAAAAATAAATAAAAAACAGCCTCATAGGACCTGTTGTTAGGTACCCAATTTTATTCAACATGCCCCAAAAATGAATTAAAATAACTTACCTTTTAAAGGAGGGGGATCACTGGTTCCAAAGGTGCTTGCTCCTTGGGCCTCTTAAGGGACAAGGGGTGGTAAGCACAAACTTGATGATGCGAGCTCCAGGTGCATGATTATTCATCAGGTACCTGGAGCTCGTATCATCACAATCTTACCTCAGATAACAGAGCAGAATAGGAAAGAAGACTGCTTTGAGAAGACTCTCCAGTTTTGAGAGCTGTAGAGTCACTTAGGATAGAGGGTTTGGCATCTTCATAACATTGCAGTTCCAAACAGCGCTGAAGGCTAGGTGGATAATATTTATATAATTATGTTTGATGGCTGCTGTTTATATCAATCTACAGTCATGACCAAAAGTTTTGAGAATGACACAAGTATTGGTTTTCACAGTTTGCTGCTTCAGTGTTTTTAGACCTTTTTTCAGATGTTGCTATGGTATATTGAAGTAAAATTACAAGCATTTCATAAGTGTCAAAGGCTTTTATTGACAAATACATTAAGTTTATGCAAAGAGTCAATAATTGCAGTGTTGACCCTTCTTTTTGAAGACTTCTGCAATTCGCCCTGGCATGCTTTCAATCAACTTCTGGGCCACACACTGACTGATGGCTGCCTAATCATTGCTTGGAGTTTGTCAGAATTTGTGGGTTTTTGTTTATTCACCTGCCTCTTAAGGACTGACCACAAATTCTCAATGGGATTAAAGGTCTGGGGAGTCTCCTGGCCATGGAACCAAAATTTCGACGTTTATGGCAAAGTGCTCCATCATGCTGGAAAAGGCATTGTCCATCATCAAACTGTTCTTAGATGATTGGGAGAAGTTGCTCTTGGAAGATGTTTTTAGCATTCTTTATTCATGGCTGTGTTCTTAGGCAAACTTGTTAGTGAGCCCACTCCCACCAGTGCAGAGCTTGCTCAGGAATGGCAGCAGGCAGATGTAAGTGCATCTGCATGCACAGTGAAGCGAAGACTTTTGGAGGATGGCCTGGTGTCAAGAAGGCCAGCAAAGAAGCCACTTCTCCAGGAAAAACATCAGGGACAGACCGATACTCTGCAAAAGGTACAGGGATTGAACTGGTGAGGACTGGAGTAAAGTCATTTTCTCTGATGAATCCCCTTTCAGATTGTTTGGGGCATCTGGAAAAATGCTTCTCTGGAGAAGGAAAGGTGAGCACTACCCTCAGTCCTGTGTCATGCCAACAGTAAAGCATCCTGAAACCATTCATGTGTGGGGTTGCTTCTCAGCCAAGGGAGTGGGCTCACTCACAATTTTGTCTAAGAACACAGCCATGATTAAAGAATGCTACCAAAACATCATCTAAGAGCAACTTCTCCCAATCATCTAAGAACAGTTTGATGATGGACAATGCCTTTTCCAGCATGATGGAGCACTTTTCCGCAAGGCAAAAGTGATAAAAAAGTGGCTTGAGGGGTCAAAACATTGAAATTTTGGATCCATGGCCAGGGAACTCCCCAGTCCTTAATCCCACTGAGAGCTTGTGATCAATTCAAAAAGCCAAAAATTCTGACAAACTCCAAGCATTGATGAGGCAAGAATGGGCGGCCATCAGTCAGTATGTGGCTCAAAAAATTGATTGACAGCATGCCAGTGTGAATTTCAAAAAGGGTCAACACTGCAAATATTGAGTCTTTGCATAAACTTAATGTAATTGTCAATAAAAGCCTTTGACACTTAAGAAATGTTTGTAATTTTACTTCAGTATATCATAGTAACATCTGACAAAATGGTCTAAAAACACTAAAGTAGCAAACTTTGTAAAAACCAATACTTGTGTCATTCTCAAAACTTTTGGCCATGACTGTATAAATTCAGCCCAGATTACTACAAAATGAGTATGAAAACAAGTGGAAACTACTGTGCAGTGGATGAAATATGTCATCTCAGATGGCATAATATGTAAAGTGCTTTAAATTTTTTAAAACAATTTTTTTACTTAACCTGTTATCGGCAAACTCCTCTTAAGAGCCACATATGGATTAGACAGGCTGAACAGCCACAGAGACCCTATCTGTACAATTGTGGCATTAATGTAACAATGGCAAAATTTAATTATGTACTTTTAACTGACAAGAAAATTTGCTCAGCATAATAAAATGTTTGCCTAATTACTTTGCTAAATGTTGTGATGCAACTGAACACTACATGTGGTTTAAGGATTACAATATTACATAAGGATATTTAAGAATAATTACATAACGCCAGTTATCAACATCATGCTTACACATTTGACAGTGCATGTGAGCAAAGGGAGGCATTCTAATTGTTGCTACTGGCAAAATATGCTGGGAGCTTAAAGGTGCTCATACATGCTGCAATTTTGCCAGCAATTTATATTGTTATAGACCTAATTGGCCACAAATTCCAACATGTATGGATCCAAAAAGATTGCAGAGCCTGATCAACATCTGAACAAGATTGTTAAGAAGTGAAATGGAATGGTGGGTAAATCCGTCTGGACAATGACAGCATCTGGCCGTGTATGCAGTCATTGTCCGACCCCGTTAATTCAACCCCGGATTATTTCCTGTCCAGCACACATTGCTATAACTTTACCACCATCCACTACTAGCTATACTCTGAATTTCCCAACACAGTATCATTATAAACACATCACATTTATTTTTACTGAAACCACTGTACATGGGGTTGTAAGATACTTTTTGAAATTGTCATGACATCACTTTCTGCCTTTCAATTCTGTTATCATGCAAATAAAATTAAGAGCTGTTCCAGGCATTATTTTGAAAAATGCTATTCTTATTTTTCACATTAAAATATTCACCCGTACAACTGAAAAAAAAACATTTAACTTTGTTTTCATGAAATAAGCAGTTCAGTCATGAACAACAATTTACATAAGAACCGATGCACATATCTGAAAAATTAGGTCCAAAGTACAGATATATACAGTACCATGCAGCCATTTTAATAATAGTATAAACCATCAAATAATCCTAAAACAAATTTGAAGCCTAAGAGACTCACCAACATGGCCAGTATAACATTGTAGAATCACATTTGTAGCTTCTCAGTATAATTCCACATATCATATTCAACAGGTTTCTATAACAAAACAGTATTGCCCATTCCATTGAAGAAATTCTCTTTGCTCTTACATTTCAACCACCCCCCACCACATTCACAGAATAATGTTCTTCTCACTAAAATCATAAAGTATAGTTTGTGTACTGCATGGATTAGTCTATACCATGCCATATATGGTTGAATAGACCTTTGTTCACAAAATAAAAAGCACAATGGAGGTCGTTGATCACTTGAAAATATCATATATACACTCTCTGTGTTAATGAAACATAACTGGGGAAACGCTGTCTCTACTCAACTTTATGTATTTGGAGTCCATACATAATTATGGTATTGGTGTTTGTGCAATGTCCTGCAAAATAACACAAATGTTTAACTGCCAGTTTAAAGACTACTATTGTACTGAACAGACCTAAAAGTAGGCACACCAGTACAATATTCTTTTATGCCTAATCCACCAATGTTCTTATTCTGTGTTTGTGGATACATTTACCTTATTCCCCTTGTTACTTTTATATAAATGTATATAAATGGGACTAGATCTACCATGAAGACAAATGGTAATTATAGCAAATGCAAAAACACATTGCAGGCATTAAAAATATTGTTGTTATGGACCTGCTATCCTGACCACATAATAGTTCAGATTGCTGATATATGACATACTGCCATTGTGCTGCAACATCACAAAACTATCCATTCACTTGTTTTGTTTATGGTCAGCTGATATTACTGGCAGAGTACTGGTCATTTTGGGCAACCGGCCATACACATTTGGTTCTGTTTCAGTCAGTCACCAAAGTATGTAACAATGTGCATTTATTTGGCCCATGAAGTGCATTTCTGGTAAGAACTGGCTTGCTAATGGCACAAGACTGTGCTGGATGTATGCCCTCCATGTGATTATACACCAGAATAAGAAGTTAGGATACTACAAATCTAACTAAATAATTTGTGGTCATGTTTTACAGAATCATTTCCAAAGATAACCACTGGCATTCTTGCTAACTTGGCAGCACTCTTCAACCTGCATAACACACTTGTAAGTGAGTTCTGCAATCAGCAGAGGATAGAAACAGTTAACTGTACTTATGCTTTACTTTAAAATAAGCTCAAAAAGAGTCAAATAATATTTGATGGAGTTCTGTATTGGTTGCCTTTCATTTTGTTAATGGCAACATGCTAAACAGAAAGGCAATATTGATTGTCACCAAACAGAAGTGATGCAGGATTACACACAGATATTTGGAAAACCTGATCGAACATTGACAAATTCGAGGCTGGAGGTCTACAAGTTACAGACTGAACACTAGGCTGCATGTGAATAAATTCTGACATATCGGTATAACTCATCTGTTACCTAATGCAACCCTAGAGCTGACAAACAACCATAAAGCTGTCTCCGTCATAACAAACCCTGAGCTGGCGCATGTTGCTTGCTCTTTAAACAATGTTGACATGCCAGAGTCCAAGACCATGCACACTGCATCACGACTATTTCAGTGCCCTGGCAAAATGCCAAGAGCCATGCAAACAGTGCCAATACTCAACTAGAAAAACCTCACTAAACTCCACAACCAGAAATCAACAGCGGATTCAAACGCAGAGAATAGAAGAGCGTACATGTGTCAACATAGGACACGCATGGGACTGGAAGTCTTTTAAATGTTGCTGCCCTACACAAGTAACCCAAAGCTATGGGCATTAAAACCAGAATAACTGTGTAACATTCATGTTGTCACAACACCAACTTTTCATCACATATCAGGGTTTTCCTTTTTGAAGTACAAAGGCTAAAAGTAGAACTAGAAGTCTTTTGACTCATCAACATTAAGTTTTTCCGATCCAAGTTTAAACGATAAGATGTCGATGTGGCTTGTCTTGTACTTAAACAAAGACATAACCCAACAAGATATAATGTATGCAAATACTAAAAGACATTAACACCTATAAAGAAGGTACAAACAAGTCGTTAACTACCCATCTTCAAGCACATTAGTATTGCCTGATTGTAAACACTGATGTCTTCCTACACCTTCCCATTGCTATTGTCTTGCCATTAAGAATTAACATTTCCAACATGTTATCAGTTTCCACAGTGCAGCTTTATTCCTTTCAAATTACAAGCAAGGGTTTATAATTCTCCCCTTTCATCCCAATCATTGCCAGCACCAAATGAAAGTCCTGTGTTGCAATACACACGTAAATATACATCTGAATCTGCATAGTTCCTTCCCACTATGCAGTACTGCAGACAGCCATTAAGATGCAAATGAAAGCCTGTATTACCCTGCAACAGGAAACAGATATTTTAATCCCAGGAAAGTAAAAAAAAAAGAAAAGAAAAAAGGCCACTGTTTGAAGATGAGTAAGGGAAGCAGTTTATTTTTTAATACATCTGTACTGTGCCTTAATATATTTTGGTACATGGTTCAGTCAAAGTGTAATGAAACCAACTTCTTTGAAGAATCTCCTTAGGTAACACAATAAGCAGCTGACTAGTTCTGAGAAATGGAGGTTTCCCTGTTTTTTCATTCACCCATTTGTGATGGTAATGATAAAGTTTATCCTGCAGATATATGTATCTAGTTTAAGTAGCTGGAAAGAGGTTATGGGACATTAAGTAACCCAATTTAGATGTCCTGAGACACTTGTATCATTATCTCTGATGGGTTTTAACACTGTTTTCATGAAGTGTAAATATTCACACATTTCAAAAGGATCATACATTGTTATCACATAGTTATTTAACCTATGTTGTGCTTAGAAGTGCTGAATACTCAACTACTGCTGTGATACACCAACCTACAAAAACCCACACATTTGCACTTATATAGAATGTACTTAAAATGTCTATTCATATATACTTATTTTTAAAATGTTAAAATAAGAGAAAAAAAAATATGACAATTCTAGTCCAATATGGGTATCATTTACTTACAAGGCTTTTGATCTTGTAATTACCAAGACTCAAAAAAGTATGTTTATGACAATTTGCCTATGTCCTTTGGACTGCGCCTGCCTTTGTGTCTGCTTGTCACTCACCAGCTATCCAAAAGAAAGCTGATTCACCAGCAGCACAAAGGCAGAATGCAGCCTTCAAAAAAAAAAAAAAAAATGTCCAAGGTACGCTCAAAGACACATGCCGGGCAACAGAAAGGAAAACAGACCAACATGTCTCTCCCTAAAGTATGCTCATAATTTGTCAAAGGGCTGTTACACTGGCCGCACCAAATGTACTTTAATTGCACAGCAAAAACCAAAATTGGAAATAAAAACAAACAAAACAGAAAAAACAATCAATCTAAGCACATAAAACAAAAGACAAGCTGTTACAGTCCACATACAAACCTGCATTTCTAAATTAGCACTAAATTGAGGAATAGTACATTGCTACTGCATTTAGACACATTACTTTTTTTTCCAGACAGAGAACAGGAAATATTTATGAAACAGTAAGAAAAAGCCAGAAGCTACCAAGTTCTACATATAAACCTAACACAGGCACAAACAGTTTGCAGAAAACATTCTTGACAGACAGAAAGAGTATTAAATGAAAAAAGTATTTTATTATTAAAAAAATACACTTGTCAGCCATGTTGGACAAGGACCAGTATATTTTCTCCTCTTTATTCTTGCACATTAAACAAACAGATCTGTTTCCAAAAGTGGGAAATGTGTAAAAAAGAAACAGAAGAGAGAGAGATAAGGAAGGACACATGGGCATAAATATATCGCTCTGACCTCTTAAATGTCCCTCTGCCTTGCAGAAATCCAGCAAACACAGTCTGTTCTCCTTTCTAACAAATCCTAAAGGGCAGCCATCTTGCTTCCTTCTGCTCCTCTACGAAAGCAGACTAGCCTCCACATCAATATTCATAGGGCAGTTTGACGTCTGCTCTCATCACTTGATGAAGCCCCGGTGTTGCTGTTCGCTGTTCCAAAGGGTGGACGTGACTGGCATGTGAACCAACCCCAAAGTAGTGTCTGCTGACAAGGAGCTCTGCCTGACTGCTAGCTTGGGTAATGTAAATCAGTTCCCTACTCAGGGCTTCCCACATAAAGCCTCACATTTTTTTTGGCTGTACAATAGTAAGCAGAAGCCTGGGCTGCACTGAAGTTGTGGAGTGGATCACACTGGTATTCTAGCTGCCTCCTTGACTGCTTTGCTGCTTTACAGACACTGCCTCCAGCTACATCACAGTAAACTGCCTTCTGTCATGCAGAGGGGGTGGAAGGAATTTACAGGCAAGATTAGATAGCTGATTTTCTGAATATCACATTACAGTACCGTGCTCTTGCTGTAGTTCCTACTTTTCATCTCCCCCTTTCAGCTCCTCTTACACACACATTTCAACATTTCCTTCCAGCAGCCTCACTCCAGAAAGTTACTGAAGTCCATGTTTCAGTGTCTGTAAACAAGCCGCATTTGGCTGCTTAGTGGCTAGATGTAAACTTCTTCAGTAGGCCACCAAATTCCGTAATTTTCTGATAGGTCAAAGGCAACGTCGTTTACATTGCCCATGTGAACTGAAAAGTAGTTGACGCATAACTTCCAAAGCGTTTCAATGCAGCTACTTCAGTGGCAAGAGCTGATGCATACTGGTGACAATTTTTTTTTTTCCGTTACTGCATAATGACACACTTTTTATTCTCATGCAGAGGATAAGACAAATTTATCCAAGGTAACATTTTATTATTTATCTAATACAATGTTATATTATTAATGTGTTTTACAATAAGAGGAATAAAAATATCAATCCATTCTATGCTTAGGTCTGTTAACTGTTCATTCAATTCAATCCAATATGTAAACTCGCCTCCTGATTGGGCACCCTTGTACTGTTCCACCACTATACTGTCCAAAGTTGTGTGCCTTTATAAAAAGAATTCAGAGTTCCCTCAGAGCATGAGGTGAGCTGGCATGTAGTACTTACTTTACTATTCTTTTCAGGAGAGCAGACTGAAAGTCGATCTAGCCCACTTATCTTCAAAATGCTCTGACACCCTGGGCTGCCCTGCCCCCTCCCAATCACTTTGACCAATCTGAAAGAGGAAGTTAACAATTGGCTGCACTTAAAAGTGTTAATAGATAATAAGTACAAAGTCAGGTTGCACTGTGTATTTTGGTTTGATTATGCTGGAATAATTTTGCAACCCAATGAGCATGTTTTTAAAAGTACATTTAATACCTCTATCTCAACCATTTTATAACGATCGCATCTGCATAGCTGTAACAAACTCACACGTTTTCCTTCTCCCGTCATCTACTATTGTCTGTTTCAGGAGCATGCAATTCAGCGATTATAAAAAAAACAGTGCCCTTTCCTGGGAATTCCACATTCTTTCATGGTTTAATGTTGTATTATTAGATGTGAAAGAAACACAGCTGCTTTAGGAAGCAAGGGGTGTCAGTGACTGTTTTCTCTAGTAAGTTTCTCTAAAAATGAAAATTAAAGTGATAGTTTTTGGGCAATGCAATCTCCAATGAAAGCAGTGACAGGATAGATAATAATACAATTTGGTACCTACATGGTTACTTTTGTGTATCTTGCTTAGAAAGAAATACTCTCAAAAAATAAGTTGGATGGAAGTTGGATGCAAATTAATCAAGGATACATGAAGTGTCAGTATATAAGTATATTAATGCACTGCATGTAGCAGTAATAATATACCAATAGAGTAACAAGTTCCAGGATACATAATGGTACAATAACAGATACTTATTACTACATGGACACAGGAAACATTGGTCATATCTCAGGGGCGCACAGAGGATTTTTAAGGGGGGGTGTCCCCTCCACCAGAAAAAAAAAGCAAAAAAAAAAAGCGGGAGAGCTGCCGCAGCAGCTCCGTTTAGGCAGCACTGTACTATACAGCAGCCGCAGCGCTGTCAAAGCAGCGTCTGCGGCGGTGCTGTATAAAATACAGCAGCGCCGTGGCTGCTATATAGTACAGTGCCGCTATGTAGGGCACTTCTTTAGCGGAGGGGAGGGGTTTCTGGAGACCCAGAAACACCCCCTGCGTGCGCCCCTGTTTCTAGTCGCACTCAAAATTCTTGCCTGCTTTCCCTCCCTACCAGGAACCACTGTAAAATCCAAAAGGCATGCCTCAGTTAGGTCACATAGACTACTAAGACACATTTCAAGTTAGGCCCAACCAAATCCAATACTTTATTGCCTCCAAATATCATTTGCTAAACTGGCTACCTTATACCTCATATTATTAAGACTTCTTGTTTATTACATATGTAGGATCGTAATAGGCACAGGCAAGTCTGGATTTGTGGAAATACCATATATTCCCAGGTTATAGTGGCAAAACTGCAGTGGATGCTATCTGCTTTACATAGTATAAAGGATGGCAACATTGAGATCTGCCCTGATGGGAAATGTGGGACAAAAGTTGCAGAATACTGTACCAAACTCTATGTTTAAGTGCATCTCCATTGGCTTATACACACTCCTATGTGTCCTATAACATGCAAAAGTGTGACAAAGCTTTTTGCCCAAATTTAATGGAGCTGCAGTTGTTCAAAGTCAAGTCTAAGTATTCCAATATGTACCACAGTAGCCCATCCCACTTCAATAACCATTAAGTTAGTATGAAAGTTGTTCGATATGTGTACATTTACAACATAACTGCTTTTCTTATCGGCTCAACTGTTCAGGACAGAAATCCAGGATAATCACCTCTGGAGCAGATCATCCCAGTTGTGTTACATGCTCTGCAAATTTATGTGAAGCTTACAACTTGACCTTCAAGATCATTTAAGTGAGATACAAATGAAGAATAACTCCTACACAAGTGCAATGTTATTAATCACACATGTATCCGCTATATCTGACCGTCTATCTGCTGTGCTTACTGCAGCTTTAGCAGATCTAATCTACAAAACTACTAGGAACTGTGTTCTGGTCCAGTCAGTGCTTAAAACATATGTTAGTGTGCACTCAAGGTGTTTCTCACTGAGATACACAATCTCTTCCATTAAATCTGGTGAAGCTGCCATTATTATGCAGTATACACAGCAAAATGTCAATACACAAGCTGTTCTAAATTAAAAATGGCTTTACTCACTACCATAATATATAATATCATCAGCTATTTATAAAGCGCCACTAATTCCGCAGCGCTGTACAGAGAACTCACTCACATTAGTCCTTGCTCCATGGGAGCTTGCAGTCTAAATTCCCTAATATACACAGACTGCATGAGACTAAGGTCAATTTAATAGCAGCCGATTGACATGCTAGCATGTTTTTTTGTTTTTGAGTGGGAGGAAACTGGAGCACCCAGAGGAAACCCCCGCAAACACAGGAAGAACATACAAACTCCACACAGATAGTGCCATGGTTGGAAATTGAGCTCATGACCCCAGTGCTGTGAGGCAGAAGTGCTAACCACTAAGTCACTGTGCTGCCCTATTTAAAAGTTACAACAGATTATCAAAACAGAGATATTTGAAGCCATGGGGCTAAACAAGGTTTGATCACAGGGTTTCTAACGCACAACAGACTTATTGTCAGTAACCACACAGCATGGAACCTTTCAAAACTAAAAATGCTCGGCAACAGATGATATTGGATCACAGTGAGGAAATGAGTAGTAAGTAGATAATAATGTTAGAATATCTTATGTTATGGTGTTGAAACCTTTATATAAATACTTTATAACATTTAATGGGGCCTTTCCATAGTAAAATCAATTAGTTTTTTTAGTTTTAATAGTCCACTGCACTTTAATAATAGCAGTGTTATTATGTGCAAACAAGAAGCTTACAGTGTTCCACTGTGCAGCAAGGATATCTCTTTTGAAGTAAAGTGACCAAGCCTATGGAGCACTTGTCTTCAGCACAGCTGTTAAACTCTAAGGGGGGGGAATTCAATTCGGTGGAACATCTCGGCTGCACACATTTTAAGGCACTACGGTACCTTAACCATAGAGGTGCGAGGAGAAATCTGCAATGTTACATTGCCGTGGAGTGCCTTCACGACTTTCACGGAGTCTCTCTGCGGCTATCTGAATTCCCTCCTAAACTTCCAGTACCAAAGATCTTGTATTTTGTATTCCTGCCTGAAAGCTTGAAGCCGAGCAACATAAATTAAACACAATAAGGCTTATTTACAAACAGTGTATTGGGTGCTAAATTTCCACTGACACACAGCAAGCAATTAGCTTTTATATGTCAGTTGTAAGTTACACGATGAAAGCAGGTGTCTAATTTGTTCTGGATTTGTGCAAAGTTTAATACAGTACAGTTATGTTTAATACAGTTTAGTTAGTAAATCAGCTCGATTCTGGTGATTGTTTCTACAAAGCTCACCAAAACAAACTATGCTGCACAATGCACCCCTATTGGTGGACATTTTATTTTAGCACAAGTCTCTGTGTCAAAACCCCATGGGTGGGAAAGAGTCAAATCAGGCTGCAATATAAATGGAATTATCCATTAATCTGTTATCTTCTGTGTGACTTTATTACACTGCAATTTAAAATAATTATAGACTAATGTCACCAAAATATAACAAAACTATGCATTCCCCTAATTAAAAGCAAAAGTGTAGAGATGAGCCATTTTGATACTATCCTTTAATTTTATTTTTTTCCACTACAGTTTAGCAACAATGTCAAGTATTTTGGCTTTATTCTCCTGTACCAACATTCATTGGCTAACGGATTGTTCACATGGGCATTCTGTAAAGAGGAGCTGGTGACAGGTCCTGTGATGTAAATTGTTTTGGTTTGCTACAATATTATTACAAATGACTGCACAGGAAAGCCCCAGGGCTACAGGAAGGAGCAGGCCTAACCCAGAAAAACTGTTTCCTAGGTGCTTATGCAGCTTTTAATAAACAATGTTTTTTTTATTTGCAATACATAAAAAAAAAAATAAAAAAAAAAATAGATTACATACTATTGTGGAACTACATATTCTTGTTTTCAGAGCTTGCTGGAACTTTTGAAACCACAAGAGCCAGCACGAATAGTTCTCCAATAATATTACACTGCTTGGCATCTAAAACAATTGTTTTCAATGAAGCTGGAGGGTCAGTGCATGCTCAACCAATCACAAGCAGCCAGCATGTAAACATTACATGTGATTGGCTGGGAATTTCCCCTTTCATTTCTATGGGCAATACATTTCAAATAGCTTTCTGCGCCAAATGAGAATGCATTGTATATGAATGGGAAAAGAACTTATCTTGCTCAGTAATAAAGACAGAATTTAAAACTTAACTTCTAAACAAAAATCACTTATCAATAGGTGCTCCCCTTAAGTAGTTAGAAGAAAAAATGGGTTTCCCCCAGAAACAATCATACTAATGTCTGATAGCTTGATTCAGCAGATAAGTGGCACTGTCATTGTAGAGAACTTTATATTGTGCTTATACCAGAGCACAACACAAAACCTCATTAAATGCCAACTAATATTTTGCGGTAAGTTCCACGATCTTAGACATAGGGAATGTTCACGGAGAGATATGTCTTTCAATGCACTCCAAGGTATAGGCAACATTTACTTTAGTGTTTGTTTGTAAAAAAAAAAAAAAAAAAAAGCAGCTGGAGAGAACGGTAATATGCTTAACGCTGCGTTGTGTCGGGGGCAATAGAATTCCCCTATTGGACTGAGAGGTCTCCCTTTTCATTGTTAATAAAGCTATGAAAAATTAATCCAATATAACAGGCCCTATTAGATATGTGGCCGTATAAATGTTACTGGTAATGCCATGCATGAGACACTTGATTCTGTTACCTCATGCAAGTATGTAGGCCTGACCGTCAGAATAGCATCACTGGGGCTTCCCTTAACAAAGTGGTAGCGCTATGGAATTAAACAAACAGCGGTGAGGTTTGCTTGTAGAACAAAGCACTAGCAGTATGTTTCCTGGCCCGAACTCATGCCCCTTATAACCCTGTCATTGACAAATGGAATTTGGAGATGAGAGGGTTGTGTAGAAGTGCGATCACCCATCTCTATTATGCCATTTATAAAGTGAATCTGAGATGCATAGACTGTGGGCAAGGGATTCGTAAACCAGTGAAATGGTGAAAATAAATGTGCACAGCCTATGCCATATTAGTAAAAAAACAAAAAAACCCACAAATACCACAAGTTATATAAAAATGTATAAATCACAGAAGTGTTAAATACCTAATAAATAATTACACAGAAAGATATACCAAATGATACACACAGCACAGAAGAAATTATAATTCTGGAAGAAACAGTAAAGCCTGTGTAAGAAATATAAAACGGTCCTCCTTCCTTTAATTTCTAATGAATTGTATCTATATAAGAGAATGCAATAAACAGAATTTACATTTCACTTTGTCCTGACAGAGGTTGCACTATACAGGCAGTCTGTAACAGCCACTGTTACAAGTCACCTTGCAAGATAAGTACAACCTGTCTGCTCTTAGTACAGCTTGAAAAAAAAACCAACGCTTTCTATTCGTGAACCCTCTGTAATCTGCCCTTTTTACACAAATCTTTATCATTACATCGATTCTAGCTCATTAATGCACACAAAACGGTAATTGTGAAATCAATAAGCTGAAAAATATCCATGAAAAACAGAGTGACTCCACAAGATTCATCACCATTTTATAAAACTAAAAACTACTGGGATAGCTTTATCAAGCAGAGACAAAATAAATACACAATACCATTTATTGGAGGTTTCCGTCTTCGGAGATATGCGTAGACCAGTAACCCTTTTTCCATGATGCCCTTTACTTGTAGATGTAGGGTTAATCAGAGTAAGCAGGTTATTACTAGCAAGCAAATCCTTACAGAGCTTTAATTCCGGCAAGCACACACTGCAGTCAGATTCACGAGGTACTGCACAGTGCATGTGCGCTGCCGTAATTAGGGTTTTCGGGGGAATGGAAATCTTTAGTTGATGCAGAGAAAGCGACTTTTACATTAGTCCTTCCTTAATATCAGTGCATTGCTGACCATTTGCAATTTTACAGCCTTTATTTTACAAACACACGGAAGCAAACCATGCTTTCTTTACCTTTGCACAATGCATACTCTTCATTGTCAACATGGAACAGAAATCCACCTAGCATTTTTCAGTGCACAAGATAATTACTGCAGGTTTTTCAGGTTTGAGGTTACAGGCAATATGATGTATTTAAACATGTAAATTGCTTTGAGAAAATAATTACACAATGCAAACTCAAATACATATGCAACTGGCATTAGCAATACTACAAAAAGGGCAAAGTGAGAAACAGAATTCTGCTGTTCTGGTATGTAATTTAATGATCCACTAAAGAGTGTGCACTTTTTCAGTTTATAGAGGGATGGCTTGCCATTACAAGTCACTGTTATGGTAATCTCTTAATGTCAGGATAATTTTGACAATATATTATACTGCGCTTTCTGTGCAATCTTGATGTGCTATGGACTCTTTAAAACTAGGTATGATATACTCTTCTCAAAAGTACAAAGCCCCCTGAGTGGCATAAGTGTGATGCACTGAGTGGGAGAAATTGAAAGTTCCGCTGCTGAGAGTCAAGTTCAGTGCTGAATTGAGCATGGGTACAGGAAGGAAACATTCTTCAAAGGAAGAGAAATATTAGAAGACGAGGACATGCACTGAAACTGGAGGGAAGTAGGTAGGTTCAGAGGAAATTTGAGGAAAAAATTACTTCACAGAAAGGGTAGTGGATAAGTGGAATAGCCTCCCATCAGAAGTGGTACAGGCAAATACAATATCGCAATATAAACATGCTTGGGATAGACATAAGGATCTCATTACAAAGCACTAAGGATCAAATAGTGTTGGAGGTTACCATAGGTTAAAAAATGGGCAGACTAAATGGGCTAATTGGTTCTTATCTGCCATCAAATTCTATGTTTAGTGGAGTCCAGTCCAGAGTGCCAGGATTAAGGTATAAGAACATGTAAAGTTTACCATCTTGAATTGAAGAGACCAGTTGGGTGTCATGATGAGGCAGATCTCAACCAGGAAGAAGAGGGCTTAACGTTCAGCTGATCCCAATTGCTGTGGGAATCAGAAACCGAGTGCACACTAATGCAAGTTGAGTATGGAGAACACTATGGCCCAGCATACAGGACCATCCAGTAAAGGGAAAAACCTTACAGAGAGGAGTTTTGTAAGAGAAGTGATGAAGAAACCGAGACCAGTTACTTTCAAATTACAGCGCAGGAAAAGAGAAGGAAAATACAGAGCTACAGTCACACAATGAATGAGTGAGTGTTCTCTTGAACCAAACTGATTTGTTATCACCTGTTAAGCCTAATGAGAGTGGGCTGATAAAATGTGATTTTTCTGCACATAATAACTTAAGTAGAGATGTGAACAAGTTATTTCTATTGTAAAGTGTTTTGAGACTGTAAATAACATATGCAATTTATTTATCAGGGGATGTAGGGTTTGTATGTTCTCCCCATGTATGTGTGGGTTTCCTCTCCCCCTCCCCCAACTACCTGGTAGATAAATTGTTTTCTGACAAAATTAACCCTTGTGTGTGTGGGACAGGGACTGTGGTGAATAATTCAATATTTTCTCTGTAAAACACTGAGTAATATGGAAGCACCATATAAATAAAGGTTAATAAATGTATCTAGAGAAAAACACCTGGTGCCAGTTTATTTAATCAGTTAAGTCTGTTCACCCCTGCATGTATGGGGACTTTTGTTTGCATATGGAGGTATATTTCATCTTACTGCATCCGTTTGACAGGAGCCACACATCACTGCTCTGTGTAGTTGGAAATTCTGTTTCTTCCATTATCTGTGGCTTCCTGCTACCTTTATTCCACTTCTTACATTGTAACACTGACTTTGTTACTTACATGCAGCCCTGTCCTCACTAACAAAATCACAAAAGTGGACAGGTCACTGACTCCCACAAGTTCAGCAGCCCACATATCTCCTACTGCTGTGAACTTTCAGATTATCTAATTGCCTACAGGCTGATCTATCACCTTCCACTTCAAAACTGAGGATAAGGGAGGGGTAGGAGTTAAAGATTGAATAAATGTAAGACCTTAGCAAATACACCTTATGAAAGAGATGGCAGCCTCTTGTTGTGGCGATGCAACAGTAATGGATTCATTTTAATGTGACTGACTCATTCTGTCTGCCTTTATTGTCAGGGGTATCATGCTTAAAAATAACCTATGGAGCTGTTTACACAAGTGATGTTTTTGACACATGCATACCTTTTTTTCATTAGTGTGTCATGTTTAAATAGACAAAAAATAAATAAAAAGGAGTCTGAGTATATTTCAATCCTATTGGTAATTAGGGTCTCCCACTAAAACAAAGCAGGTATTTTTTAAATAACCACAGGTTACCAAACTAATCAGAAAGCAAAAAAACAAAACATGTAGACAACCTTCTAAAATACAAATGAGTTTGACGTTTACTCTCCTAATATCCAGACAGCAGGTGGGGTACTTGCTGTGATTCTGACCATTTGCATGTGACAGCAGTTCCCTGTGTTCACCTGTGCTGGGCACCTCTGCTGGAGAGCAGCAGGCCTGCTGTCTCACACAGGAGTAAGCTGAGGCTTCATGCTGTGAAACCCACGAAGTGCTCATTGATCTGGTAGAGTGAGCCTTCACATAGTAAAGAACTGGATATTTGCTCACAATCAGGGCCGGACTGGGACTAAAAATCAGCCCTGGCATTTAAAGCACATAGGCCCAGCTCTGTTCAGATTAATAATAATTACAGTACATTTTGCAAAGCTCATTGTTATATGGTGTCCCGTGAGATATTAATGTATTACGTGCAGCTTGACTCTCTATTTGCAGCATAGGGCGCACCAGTATCAGATAATGGTATGCACAGGACTGGCAAGAGAAATTTGGGGCTGGGGTACAGTGAAATTTTGCCCACCCCCACTGGTGCTCAGGAAGAGAGATGTATACCGCCGCGCAGCGGCGTCGGTGAAGGGGTGTGGTCGCATAATGTTGGGGGCGTGGTCAATATGTGGCGTGGCATAACAAATTGGGGGAGACTCAATTGCTAGTGATGTGATACATGGGTATCGCACAGCCCACATTGCTGGCAATTCCGGTAGAAATCTCTGCTTATTTTTTCTTGAGAGGAAAAATGAACAGTGATTTCTGTCAAATTTCAGCCGCAAAGTGTCTCGCGGATGTTCACTTTGCAGCTAATTGAATTCCCCCATTATGTATTAAAATGGTGTTGCTCTCACCTACCGGTTATTGCAGCTTTCACAACCTGGTACTGGATTCTTGCATAGATCCTGGATTGTTGGAAAATGTATATATGGAAAACCGAGCAATAAGTGAACATCATACATGACACAGATCACACAGTATAAAATACATACATTATAATAAAATATTACATTTATCACCAGCTACATAACGCCACCCCTCAGACACATCACGCCACATCCTGCATCACGCTACCCCCTGCCACATCACCCATCACACCACAATACCCCCCCAGACAAATCACACCATGCCACCCCGCAGACAAATCAGGCTACCACCCAGTCACATTATCATGCCACCCCCAAGGCACATTATCATGCCACACAAGACATATTATAACCCCCCCAGCCACATTATGACACCCCCCCAGCCTACTGTACTTACCTATGCAGCTGACATCAGAGTATAAAAGAACGCCTTGCAGAGTGAGCAGGTAAGCTCTTAGTCTCGTGAGATTTGGAGCTCCAGGCCTGCTCTGCAGGCTGCTGGACAGTATATGATGACATACGCTGTCACCACACACTGTCCATGGACAGCTCCCCCCAGAGTTGGATTAAGGCTTTGGGGGGCCTGGGGCACTTAAGACAGGGGGCACTATGGTCTAAAATTAAGAGCATAGTATCATAATTCACAAAAGAGAGAGTTACTAACTAATACACAATGTAGGAAAAATTTACCATTCAGTCGCTTATCAAAAATTATTAAAATCAGAATTTTGAGGTTCAGGTTCAGTTAGGTGGCATCAATATTATTATTTATTATCGTAGATGTCTAAGGCACCACAGTGCTCCACAGAGCCATAGAGTAGGGAAAATAGTACATTCATAAAACAGGGACATACTAGGTAGACTAAATAAATGAAGACTTGAAAACAAAGGGTATGGAGGACCCTGCTCATTAGAGAGGAGCGAGTGCTGTTCAGATTGGAGATTATGACAGTTGTGAGGGTGCATTAGTGTGAATAGTGTTTTCGAGGATAAGGTCAACTCTAAAAAAAAGATAGGTTTTCAGAGAGGGTCTAAAGATTTGAAGACTGTGGGAAACCTGGATTGAGCGTAGTAAGGAATTCCATAAGTGGGGAGCAGCACAAGAGAAGCCTTGTAGGCGGGAGTGAGAGGTGGCATTGGACATGGTTGCACAGGGGAAAAATAGATATTGGGAAATGGTAGAAAAAGGTGAGGAGATGCATGTGATAATAGGGGCAAAGAGAGACAGACACATAAAGGGGGCGAAGGAAAGGACAGACACCCACAATGCGAAGACAAAGAGACACAAACACAAAGGGTATAGAGGTGGGGTTAGAGCAGGGGCGGATCCAGACTATTGATATACCCCGGGCGATTTTAGGGGGGGGGGGGGGGGATTTAGGCCCCGCCCTCTTTCTGATTTCTAAGGCTGCCGGCGGCTGCACACTATGTGCAGGTCCGCTCGGCAGTGGCAGTGTGCTGTCCCGCTGCTCTGATTGCGTTTTAAACACAATCAGAGCAGCCGAGCAGCATACTGTCACTGCCGAACGGACCTGCACAGTGTGCAGCTGTCGGCAGCAAGTCCCCGCCCAGATCGCCCCCCCCCCTGGATCCACCACTGGGTTAGAGGGTGCACATCGTATGTATACAATAAGGCCGTGCACTGTCTATATATGGCATTGTGCAATCCTTTGGGCAGAGGAATGGAGGTGGTCCTGCTGGTGCCACCTATGCGGTCACCCTGACTGACTGTGCCTTCAGCATCTAGTGTGTTTTACAGAACTGGCAGAGCCCCAGAAACAAAAATATACATATAGCAACCCTGGGTGGTAGTGCAGCTCTAAAACCAACACTTTAAGAATATCACTAACCCCAGCTTACAAACAACCCTGACGGATTATACAGATCATATACAGCTTTAAATACTGGAGACCAATAACTTCATAATAATCAATATCAATAACAAGTTTATTCTGACTTATAAAGTAAAGCAAAATAGATATAACTGTATATTTCAATATCTCAATAGTTCAGTGCTAAATAACCATTATAAAAATGAGCTAATCAGTTATTTCTATGCCTTAGTGTTTGCTCATATATAAAAAGAATGCCATTTCCAGATGGTTTTTGTGCAGTATATTAGTCTTTTTTTTTTTTTTTAAGTTACCTTAGCTGTTGTATGCTCCAGGCTTCCTTCTTCAGACACTGCAGGCTGTCCTCAGCACCATGTAGCTCCACCCTGCCATGTACTTGGCACTGGAACGCCGGCTCCTTCACTTTTTAAAATTGGTGCCCAGTCCCTGGACCGTGCCCCCTGTAACTCTCTTCATACTGCCCACAAAGGAGAAGGTGCTAAGCTGCCTCAGCACCTTACCCCAGCAAACCATCAGCAATTACCTTGGCCTATCTGTCCTAGTGTGGGGCTGTATAAAACCAGGCTGCCCCTACAAGCAAGCAGCAAGTCAGTGCACTTCATGCAGGCCCAGGAAACCGCAGGCTGAATGCAACTTAAAGGGGGGTATTCAATTGTTAGCCAGAACCGCTAAAATCCTGCGCTCAAAAAATATTACTGTTAATACGGTAATTTACTCGCTGGATTTCAGCTCGCAGGGAGCTGCGAGCTGAAATCCAGCGAGTAAATTACCGTATTAACGGTATTTACGCGCAATATTACCGTAGTAACGGTAATGTTTTTCGAGCGCGGGATTTTAGCGGTTCTGGCTAACAATTGAATACCCCCCAAAGATCTCTCTTTACACCAGATCCTGGAAGGGAGTCTTCTGGGACGTGGTCTGGCACTGCTGTAACTGTCCTGCAGTACCAACACAGTGCCCTTAGTCACTACCTACGCCAGTAGTGAAGGAGACCACCCAAAGGACAGTCCCAGATCAGCAGTGGAAGCAGGTACCTGCTCCAGTTACCCTGGTCTATGGGCACTTCAGAAAATAAAAGAGTTTCCTGTAGGATGGGGATATAGGAGACAGAGGATCACAAACAGAATTTATTTAATGTGCCCAAGCCCTAATGGAGGTACTATATCCCCTTGGTCAAGTGTTCCCCAAGAGGATGCAAGAGAAATGGCATGGTTAAAAGAAATTGATAAAAACCTCTGAAAAAAATTGATGATGTCCATCAGTTGAGATAGGTTGCAAAGCCATTTTAAGCCTCTGAAGCTTGTAATGGCTTTGCTCAACCAAACTACACCAGAGTGTATTATATAACTGGAGAATGCTTATGACAGTAGCCAACGTTCTCAGGAGTGGCCATTCTGATAAACTGTCTCAAGAACAAGACATAAAAAATAAATAAAGTCATGAAGAATCGAAAAACATTGTCTAGGAAGCTGCATATCTCTCCAGTCTCAACAAAGGTCAGTGTTCAGACAGACACTAGGCAAAAATGGAATCCATTATAGAGTAGCAAGGTGAAAACCACTGCTCATCAGCAAGAACATGAGTAATTTTCACAAGCCTTGGAAGAATCTTCTATGGACAGAGAACTCCAAGGTAGAATTTTCTGGACAATTTGGCAGGAACTTAATTGAGCATTTCATGCAAGGAGAATCAAGCCAAAATTCCTTTACAGCTCTGTGAAAAACTTATCAATAATGGCAAGAAACATCTGGTTTTAGTTATTGTTGCTTAAAGGTGACATAATCGATTAATTAATCCAAGGGAGCAATTATTTTTTTCACATGAGATTAGCTGCTGTGTATCTTTATATAATAAATCAATTATCACAATTTTGTGTTGCCTATTTATTCAACTTCTCTTTTACAATACTTAACATTTTAGTTAGAGATCTGATGCCATTCACTGTCAAAAATACATGATAATGCAAAGAATCAAGGGGCAAAAACTTATTCAGAGCTGTCACGACTGAGTATAGCGTACCTGCTATCGTTGGCACTACTCGGAGGAAGGTGCGGAGTCTAACGTGCCCTTGGTGTTCACCAGGGACCCCCGCAAGGAGGTATGGTCTCAGCTGCAGGGAACACTCAGGTCACGGTCCTTCCACGAATCAGATAGCGAAGCACGAGAGAAATGTCAGACAGGCCGGTTCGGCAATGGTGCGGGCAATGCAGGTACACAAGGAGAATCCGAAGGGGTGGCGAGTCAAGCCGGGTCGGAAACGTTTTGACAGCGAGGTACAAAAGGGAGATCCAAAAGGGTAGTCAAGGCAATCCGGGTCACAATGGTCACAGGCAATACGGCAATAGTCTGGAGACAGGCAAAAGGTCAGGAGACAGACAATCACTGAAACGCTGGAGGACAGGAAAGGACCTGAAACTCTGGCACAGGAGGTGGGATCCAGAGAGGCTTAAATAGTACTGCTAGTCAATAGCCTCAGCACCTGTAGTGCTATCATAGTTCCAGCGCCGTAGCGCTTGTCATACTTTAGCGCCGTAGCGCTACCTTCATGCAGCGTCCCGCTGCCTGGCAACGAGAATGCTTCCAGGTCTGTAGCCGGCGGGCCGAGCGGAAGTGACGCGTCTGGTTGCTAGGCTTGGTTGCTCTGGAATAGAATATTACTAATATGAATCATCAGAATTGTTTAACTGCTATTAGAAAAACATTCTGATATGGGGGACATTTATGGACAATTATGAAAGCTAATGCATAGGGCACACTACAATTGTCATTTCGTTTAGTACAGTTTAATGTAATATGAAAGGAAACATTCACTTTTTCAATCTGGCAAGAATCTAATGACTTTATAGTTTCTATTTTATATTACATCTATTTAATAACTATGCATGACCCAGAAAGAAAATCGAGTTAAGTTACTATAGTTGTCCATATTTGGCCAATATCAGACGCAGAGCAGACAGAACTAGTAGTGAGGACTGAGAGCCATTTTACACTTGGAAAATGGTCCACAAATGGGAAGACAATGAGTTCAGTTTTGGCCATGTTAAGTTTGACAAAAATGTAGGGACATTCAAGATGAAATGGCTGAGAGCCAACAGGACACCGGAGAATATGGGAGAGATCAGGAGATAAAAGGTAGAGTTGGGTGTGTTGTCGGCATAGAGGCGATACTGGAGGCTGGATGGTCTTCCCTCTGAATCGTTTAAATCTGGAACTGGCACCAAGGCTATTAAAGATTTTTGTGGAGGAAGGAAGGATATACATGTGCACTGGATTCAATATAGTGGAATAGTGGATATTACTTTAAAAACTTTAAATTAAGCCAACATACTTAGAAAAAATACTTCCGATAGATCAGAGTTAACCGTCTGCAGTGCAGGGAAACAGAGCATCCATCTTTCCGGAGATTAGCACAGAGTCTTAATTTACTGAGATTTGCATGGGTATTTTAAGCACTTAATGATACTTTGAAGAGATATGACCCTATGAGCTTTAAAATTCCAGAGTAAAGCGGTATTAAATGGGAAAATCATATTTGACATTGGTGGATATTATAGATTTACATTAAACGGTTTTCACTCATATACAGTGTCAGTGATTTCCCCATTCATTTAAACACACTGGTTACAGTTAAATATAACGGTGATCACTATAATCGGTACTTTAAAAGTGGTCTAGCATAGGAATCCAGTCCCTGTAATAATATTAACATTTATTTACATAGTGCCAACATATTCTGTAGAGCTTTAAAATTGGAAAGCCTGTAGTCACTAGAACAAACTGCTCACTTCTCAAACAAGGATTATTAAATTCAACACGATGTGCTGAAGAGTGCCTCTGGAACGGGAATCATTGCAAGAGCACTACATGGCGGTGCAACATCACAGATTTTTCCTCACACCCCATAGAGGGACACAGGAAAATTCAAGATATTGGGGTACAATAGTGCCTGGAAATGCATGTAGCTGAACATCGCAGTGATATTCACCAGCACATCTCAAGGAATTTAATTCCCTCCAAATAGCCCAAAGCCCTCCTTCCTACACCAACTTCTCATCAACTTACTAACCTCCGTAACTATCTTTCAGGTCCTTGCCTTAAATATAGAGCATAAAAACCTGAGATCATCCTTGAGGATCTTTCATTACCTCTAACTTTGACAACGATTATAATGTTTCCCAAGACATTCCTTTCCTACATTCACAAGCTATAATTGTAATATATAAATATAAATAGGACAATGATCATCCATGTACATTGAATAAAACGATGGCAAGCTTTAGGGATCTTTCGTTATATATTTAGTTTGCTCCTCTAAAATTGTGTTCCGTCACACTGACTTACTACTGTCCAGCAGCAAAAGGTAAATATTTCATTCCTGACAGCGGCAAGTGTAGGAGGAATAAAAACATGTAAACAATATTCACAAGCTACACATTTGTCACATTTTCCCCCAAACAGCCCAGTGATAGTGTCTAACTCATTAAAGATTTTTTTCCAGGAATTCAGATTCTTGATACACATACATTAACAGAATTAGGAGAAATAGGATGTATATAACACTTCTACAGCCTCCTTCTTTTTTATTAGCTCAGACACATCCATTACAACCGATCTTAGCAGACACTATAACTGTGTTTTTTGTGCTTCAAAAAAGGAACTAATTAAGTTCAGACACTTATATTTCCAGGGCCTTTCCCCCAGTTGTTTAACACTGAGGGAAACTGTTAATAACTGATGCTGAAAAGAAGCAGAATTTAAATGTTCTATTTCAACCATAAGACAATAGGAAAAATGATTGCACTGGGTATGTTCACAATCTGTGTCTGTATATGCATATTGCACTCGTAGTCTCTTGCACGTGGAGAGTGGTGGATTAGGGACATTAACGAGAAGCTTTCAGACGCAATTTAACCATGTCCTTTTGAGAGACGTAACAACCCTAAATTAAATGTCACATTGTTTTAATCCAAATCTAATTCTGCAGAATTACTATTACTCTATTAGTGTCAATACATTATTCAATGCTGTAGAAAGAATGTTTTGATTATAAAATGCATACTCACATGCATGATTACAGATAAAAATATAACATTTGCAATCATACAATAACTAATTAAAGGTTAGTATACTTGTCTTCCAACTGACAGCTTCCGAACAATTCAAATCAGGACAGAGGTGGAGATACCCTTTGAGTCGAAAGCCAACAGGAACATTTTTTATTTGTTCAGGGGATTATAGACATACACTTCTAGAACATGACCCTAAAACAATATTGTAGACAAGTAGATGTAAAGACTATACAGGTCTAATACATTTAACAATGTAAATAAACAGAGAAATGACCAAAACGGTGGACTTATCATTTAAACCGTGCAAACAGATTTTGTGTGTCCTACCTTTTATTCTTAAAAGATCTGACAGATCAACACCCTCCACTGCATCTGGGACATTCTCCTTCATCAATTGCTGGGACATGGTGTCAGATGAGACCATACCATTGACAGACCTCAGGGAAAATGAGTGTATATATTTATATATATATATATATATATATAATATTATATATATGAATTACTAATATCAATGAAAAGGAGTGCTGAGGCTTTGCCAAATAAGAACAGTCATTTTAACGGTCACTTGCATAGTCAAAAAAGTCAAGTGTAAGTAGTAATAGCAAATAGCTTAGTACTAAGGTAGCAGTATGTGCATGTGTATTGATGGCTAAGAAAAAGAGTATACTGTAGGATGCCACTCCACAGCTATTTTCATAGTCATTACTACATAAAAAAGAACATTCTCTAATCAACCCCTTCCTGACAAAAAATGCAAGCCATCCATATTCAGAATCCGAAAGTTTCCTATATACTGAGCACTGACAGTAAAAATCATTTCCACATCGCTTGACACCCAGGAGAACTTTAACTGTATACAAATTTGAGTTTAATGGAATCAATGACTCTGACCAGACAATTTCTAAATCATATGACATTTATCTATTGTTATCACTTTCTTATAATTGCTTATGAATATTTCACATTACCTTAGTTGAGGAGACAATAGGCATTGTTTTTGACGTTCCATGGATGTACCTGATTGAAAGAAAACACAAATCATGTTATTTACAGACGTGTTGTGATAAACATGTGTCTTCTACTGATTTTCTGTGCATTTATTTTTCGAATGCTCCTTAATCAATTTTGCCATGTTTGACGTTTGTTCATATTCCAATACAGGGAAATGGAAATGGCTCAGCCTTTTCTGCCAAAAGGAGAATTCTAAACATCCAGTATGTGGAGTGGGTGAGTGTTTAAAAACCTTCAATAATGATAAGGGTAAGGACTGCAATGTGTGCCTCCATCTCGACGTCAACTATAGACATGGAGTCAGGAACCAACCCATTACACTCCTCTATCCTCAGTGTACAGTTTGCAATTAAACTAATCAATCCACTGTATGTTGCATTAATTAACATTGTAAATAGGTTAAATATATAGGGGTCTCAGACATATTGTGTACACACATATAAAAATACACACAGTAATGGCTACAAGTGTGGGACATTCCTTTGTTTGCTATTAAATTGTTTGAGAAGACAACAAAAATATACCAACTACAGGGGTAAATACACCTGAGAACACTGTTCCTCAATGCACACTTTTTCTATGACATTTAAGTACCACTAATGTATATATTATATGTATACAACCTGTGGCTCTCCTCTGTCTGGCAGGGCACATTTTAACTTTTAGTTCTACAAAACCAAGTGAGCCACGTGACTATACATCTTCCAGGTGCTGCTCCCGCCAAAAAATTCTCATTGCAGCTGCAAAAGTCACATCACCACTGACATGATCAACGTGCAGTTTAGGATCAAATACATAATATAGATCGTCTAGTAAATGTGGCTGTAAAGTCTCCTGTCGTCCATCCATCTTCAAACCAATCTTGTATTACTAATCTCACGTGCAGATGGTATTGGGTGTCGTTTAAACACATATATATTGACCTCCAACCAGGTGGTGGCGCTAGAGCGTTTCTGTGGGAAAGGACTGGCTTAATAACATCGATGGTTCTTTTGTACCCTTTGTGGATTATAATGAGAGGGAAATGTCTGCGGAGACTAATATTCATTGAGGGACCATGCCTTATTATAACAGCTTCTGGAATTATTTTATGACAGGGAAAACTACTAGTCACCTAACATCTAAGAAATTTGGTGGTTATTTGAAGCACCTGTTAAATAGCAATGACTGGTTTGGGGATAATTATCTTGAGGGAGAGAATATGTATTTGGACAAGTCTGAAGTTGATTTTTTTAGCCAGTTTCTTATTTGAGAATAAGTGGTGTTTTGGAATGATAAATTATTAAAAGTATTAGGATACTGTGTAATTCATTCTGTGGTTGCAGGCATGAAAATTGTCTCCAAAGAGGCATTGTTTATGTGTAAGCAAGTTACTGGTATTTTTGAAGTGATTCATTTATGGTCACTGATTTTACAGTTGGTATACACAATAAGGGATACTTGTACAAGTCATTATGGACATGCAAGCTGGCAATTTTGGCATTTGAAAGAAATGATTATTTTGAACAACCAATTTCACAGTGGATATACACAGGTCAATTGCATAAGATACAGAATCTAATCAGACACAAAAAAGTGCTTATGCATATGAAAACTGACACATTCATTTTATGTATTTAAATGGGTACTTGCTAAATTACCTCTGCTCCTTGATTTCATGGTGCATATACAAAGATTACATTGGGGTAAAACTGGATTACTGTGTAGATAAATTTTGAAATATGTGGTTCAAAGCCATGGAAATCTTTAGAAGCACATGATAATTATTTAAATATTGTAATTATTGTTTATATAGCACCACCTTATTACACAGCCTTGTACAGAGAATATTTGTCATTCACATTAGTCCCATCCCCATTGAATCTTTTTGTCTAAATTCCCTACGACACATGCATACACAAGGCTATGTTCCAGTCAGCAGCCAATTAGCCCACCAGTACGTTTTTGAAGTGTGGGAGAAAACCCATGTAATCATAGGGAGACCTTACAAACTCCACAAAGATAGGGCCTTGATGAGGAATCAAACTCATGACCCCAGCACTGTGGGGCAGCAATGCTAACTACTGTGCCACTGTGCTGTCCAGATAGGATGATGTGACCTTTATATTTACTTGCAGAATTGTAAACCAAAGTCATTTAAGTCTTCAAAAATATCAATCACATTCTTTGCGGCAACACTGATGGCTGTACCCAATGTAGTGACTATTTTCTTGCTCAGAAAGTTAGTTGTGTGTCATTTGTAGTATACCTGTATGTACAGTGAAATTAGTTTCCCATCCTTGTTTAACCCTTAGAAATATTTCTTCAATTGCCGTTATTACTCATCACAACACATAATACAACATAACAAAGGACAGTTTGCTAAAGAGAAAGTACTGCTTACTCCCTTTTTTTTTGCTTTTTTTCTCAGCCTTATGACCTTTGGGAAAAGTGCTACTGGTATACTAACCAAGAGATCTGAAACACCTCTCATAAAAAGGAGGCACACATTGTTTGAACCTATTATATGAAAACAATTCCCTAACAAAATGAAAGGGAACCCAAACTTTTTCCTGAGCTCTGTTTACTTGCCTACTCTCCAGGAATTTCCGGGAGGCTCCCAAAAGAGTAGGTGAACTCACGGATCCTGACTGCGTTTTGCTGTTAGGAGCAAAATGTGCACCAGAATAAAAACATTTTGTGCAGCAGTGGAAAATGTTGTGTTTGTGGTGGAGCAAAGCCTAGTCAAACCATGTAATGCAATGTAAAAATGGATCTAGTCTGTATGTCTGTGCAGCATGCTGTATTTGCCTTGTATGCAATAAAATATTTTTTCATTTGCACCATTTTGCCAAAATAATATTTTTTTTTTAAAACTTTACACAGCTTAATAAAGCTATTTTAATATATTTCCCTAAATAAACCCTATTATAAGTTGCTCAGATTAGTAACTGCTTGGTATTTGATATAAAAAAAACATTGTTTACTGTTTCTAATATATGTAAGTATTTAATAAAATGCCTCTCTTATACTTTCCGGCATTTATTAGCTGACAGAATCGTGGGATTGTAGTTCAACAGTAGCTTCAAAGTCAAAGTTGTTTATCCCTTATGGTGTAGCCCAGTAAAGCTACACATGGTACAATCCTACCACTCGGCTCAAGCTCTAACAGCAGGATCCAATTGTTTGGCTTTCCTGCTAAACAACTGTTCTTCTTCCAGCATCACTGGGGCTTATTAGTGTGGTCAGCGACAGTCATGGGCAAAAATATTGGCACCCTTACACTTTTTTTAAATAAGTAACAATTTCCTCTAAACATAAGTTGAAATTAAGAACAATATTTATCTGTTAATATTAAAGGTCCTTGTTTTTTTTTCTTCTAAATTTAATACTGTACATACTTTTAAATCACAAAATGAAAAGAAATGGCATTGACAATATTTTTAACACCCTAGACTTAATATATGGAATGTGACTCGCCAAAAAGTGTCAAAATAGGCTCAGCGCAAAGGGGTTAATGTAGAACCTGTTGGCATGAGTTTAATTTCTTGCTTAAAGTGCAATGAGAATGTAATACAATTTGATGGTAATACTAGTTGAACAGAACATTTAAGGTGTGGACATAAACATGTTTGTGCAGAGTTTAAGAAACTTTGTTGTATGAGACTGATTTATACATTTTGGACTTCAAATTTAAAATGTGTGAAAAGCTTTAGAGTTGCGAGGGTGCCTGTCCTAGCTCAATTTTAAATTGTAGCAAAAGCAGCCAGTATGTTCCCTGCGGAAAAAAATAAAAGCATTTGCACAGCTTGCATTGCAACTTGGTTTGTCCAGGAGCAAATTTGCTCCTAACTCCAACACCATCATTAAACAGAACAGTTTAGCTAACTAGAATGCTTGTCTCTCACGAAAGACTAAGCCCTCTGTAGTGCTGCATGTGAGTGACAGTCTGTCAGTTAATCAGCGTGCAGCTGATTCATTATGATTTGCTGCTACACTGTGTCTCACCAGTGCCTCCACCCCCTTAGTGAGAAACCGGGCATGAAATGCCTGCAGTCTGAACAGTAGGGAACGGGGTTCCGAAAGTTGGCTGGGTGCACCCTGTAGGCCTGGATAGGGCTGACGGAAACTGGTAAGCACGGCAGGAGGGAGCCGTACTTAAAGGGCCAGCCTGCCAGCCCACCTGCATATGAGGTCCTCCTTTTTACCAAGTCCCCACTCTAAACAGATTTCTCGACAAGCCTGCCACTACTAAAAACTCATCACTCTCTAACCTATCAAATATGGGGCAAGTCGAACAGACAACCAACAAGTCCCTACCCCCTGCACAATTTTAATTGAATGAAAATTAGAAATATTATAGTACTAGAATTAGAAATAGTATTGTATCAGCGCATACATTGTGCAGGGCTTTACCTGTGCATGAACAGGGAAAGGCTTTCCCTGGTCATGTTGTCACTCACCGGACTGTGAGTGCTTCTTCTCGTGTATTTAGGAACCGTGGCCGTCCGCCATCCTGAGGGTCTGCGCATGTGCAGCCCTTTCAAGCCTTCAGTATCTGTTACTTTTCATTAATTGGCTGATCAGGCAACACTCCCTATTTAAAGCACCTGTGGTCAATACCTCGTTGCCTGATCTTGGAGTCTCATTCCCATGAGCCTCTGAAGGTGTTCCTGTGTTTCCTCGTGTATTCAGCTCCTGCTGATTCCTGTTATTTCTATTGTGGTTTCCAGACCACTTCAACTCTCCTGTGTTCATCGTGTCTGCACCAGCTGATTCCTATCCGCTGCCTCCGTTGTTTCTACAGAGTTCCTACTCGCTTCAACTCTCCTGTGTTCATCGTGTCTGCAGCCAGCTGATTCCTATCCGCTGCCTCCGTTGTTTCTACAGAGTTCCTACTCGCTTCAACTCTCCTGTGTTCATCGTGTCTGCAGCCAGCTGATTCCTATCCGCTGCCTCCGTTGTTTCTACAGAGTTCCTACTCACTTCAACTCTCCTGTGTTCATCGTGTCTGCACCAGCTGATTCCTATCCGCTGCCTCCGTTGCTTCTACAGAGTTCCTGCTCACCTCCACTCCCCGGTGTTCATCGTGTCTGCAGCCAGCTGATTCCTATCCGCTGCCTCCGTTGCTTCTACAGAGTTCCAGTTCATCTCAACTCTCCTGTGTTCATCGGGTCAGCGCTCCGCTGCTTCCATCTCTGTTACTGGAGTTCAGACCGCCTCAACTCTCCCGTGTTCTTCATGTTCCAGTTCCATTTACTACTGCTATCAGAGTATTGCCTCGTTCATGCTGCCTTACTTGCCGTGCGCTGCACCAACTTGATTATCGCTTCCACCTTCCAGTGATCTCTCCTCCTGCCGGCCTTCAGCCGTTCAGGTATCCCTGCACGCCTCTCTGACAGCCTGCTCTCCTGAACCGCGGTATGCATACTTCTCATTGACTTTGCCTGTGTATTGCATATCTAGCTGGACTGAGTTGTGTTCTCCTCCGGAGTCCTCTATCCACTGAGACTATCGCTACCATTGACTTTGTCTCCTATTTGCCTGGATTGTTATTGTGACTTTTTATACTTTAGCAGTGCTGCTCTGTTATCATTATTTTGTGATATCATCGTGGGATCAAGTTCTGTGTGACCCGTGTATACTCTGCATAGCATTCATCTCCTCGTGCCCTCCTCACATATATGTTGCAGTGGTACAACTTGCTATATGCAGACCACTGATTCCAGTTCCCTGTGACACCAGTTTCAAGTATCCTCTCACCATAGCAGTGGTACAACTTGCTATACGCAGACCACTGACTCCCACTACCTCCTCGCTACCTCTGGACATTCATCCTCACTATAGCAGTGGTACAACTTGCTATACGCAGACCACTGACTACCCTCACGTTTCCTTGTCCATCCAGTTCCTCGTGTACAGTTATATACTCATTACCAGTGCTGCTAGTCATAGACTTTCCTTGAGCATTCTCTCACCATCTGCTGTTCCTCCTGTTCTGTTGTCACCCTGCTACCAGAGTACCTATTACCACCTATATTACTCTGGTAAGCCATCATCTGGTGATTTCCTGGGCAAAGACTCCTAGTGCCCGTGACACATGTGCAATGAAGTGCAGGGATGCACTGGGGTATTTTCTAGTTGCCATGGGAATTGGATTTTGTTGAGCTCTAGACTATGCAACTGGAGGTGTGTAAATGCAATACCTGGTTGGATGATATCTGTAACTGTCTAATCAGATGATGCATTAACATCTATTTTGCCCATTGATAGTACGCTTGTGGGCAGGACCGTCTTACCTCTTTCTGTCTGTTTACCCAATATTGTTTAATTATTGTGTTTGTTCCCAATTGTAAAGCACTACAGAATTTGCTGGCAGTATATAAATAAATGATAATAATGATGATATTTCTGTTCATTGTAGGTTAAATTCCCTAGCTAAAGTCCAGCACTAAACATTCTCTTCTTCTGTGATGTTAGTCTTCAAGTAATGGTGGGGAGTGCAAAGGGGAGAATCCATCAAAGTGCTGTATTTGACATGAGATTGTCTACTGCCCAAAGTATTCTGAAAATCAAATATATATTTTCCACAGGGTAATAGTTTCATAGTATTCCACTTTTTAGTAGTTGACCTACATAGCCCTGTTTATTTGTTAAGAACCATCGATTCTGGTAGGGTTACTGTCACGGCAATGGGGTTTATGAGGTACGTCTTGGGACTAGCTGTGGCAGGGATAAAGTGAAAACTAGGAGGCCGGATGAATGTCTTGCTCATAGAAGGAGGATGTGCTCTATTTGTGTATACCAGATGACTGGAGGAGGAATGCTGGACTGAACTCCGTACTGGAATAAGCGACTGGAATCTGGACCTGGTGGACTGGAACCTGGACGCAGGATCAGAGGGACTGAACCCACGGCCAGAGACTCAGTACCTCCAAGGATCCAGAATCATAGAAGATTATTGTACCAAAACTGGGACTGGGAAGGCTCAGAACTGAGGCAGCAGATTATCAGAGGTGACTGCCTCCTGAACTGAATAAGCCTGGGACTGGCCCTGGGCAACTCAGAACCTGCGTCAAGCCTGGAACTGGAAGCCCGTACCCAGAGACACATAGATGGCTCAAGAAGTTGGAAGACTCAGAGCAGTAATCTACTACCCTAAATAGCCAGTAGGTAAGTCAGAGGAATAGGTTGAAGAGAGCTGGATGCACACTAGGGGTGAAAACTGGAATCTGTACTGCAGCTGGCAGAATGAAGCTGAATCAATACAAAGGGTTAATGGCTAAAGTCTGTACAGCAGCAGGCAGAATGAAGCAGCAAACAAACAGCAACAGTGGTAAGCTGGAACTAGGAAAGTGTTGCACTGACAATTAGCTGAGTATAGGAGGTGACTTTTATAGTCTGCAGAGGGAGCTAATTGGTGGATGAAGTCAGGTGCTCAGAATAGGCAGGATGTAACATAATGTCTCACCCAAGATGGCAGCCTCAGTGCCGCAGACAGATGTCATGCTTTGTCCAGCATTTAAAATGCTGCATTCTGACAGCAGGGAGATGCACCATGATATGATACCGCTGAGTGGTGTAAACACGGCTGAGACCCAGATTCATGACAGTTTCATAATACAAAATATCTTTAAAAAATGTAAAATTGAATTTTACCTACAGCTGACATTTTCATGCTGACTTTGGGTAACTATATCTAAGTCCGGGCAATTCCTGAGTGTAATGGACAAATTTCTCATCAAGCCTGCTGCTTCCAAAAACTCATCACTCTCTACCCCATCAAAAATGGGGCGAGTAAGGCAGACAATCGATAAGTCCCGACCTCCTGCACAATCTTAATTGGTTGAAGATCAAGACACTTGCATGTCATTACAGGAGGAACAATTAGTGGTCCTAGCCCCCAACTCGATTACTAAGGTGGCAAAGGTAATCTCTAAACTGATCATGCCACAGATCGATAAAAAATTTGATGCTCTTCAGACGTCCATTGACTTGGCACGAGCTACGATCAACTCTAATACCTCTAGAATATCTGGTCTAGAACAACTTACCATTGACTTGGAAGACTCATCTCATCCACTACAAGTATCACTTAACTGTCAAGCTCTCTTTAGTCACTGACTGAGGAAAAAGCTCTGAGGAGAGAGTGTGGAATTCGATTACATAGTGAGCCACAGAGCGTGTCTATTGTCAGAGTCTCAGAATACTAGCAGCAGCTGAGGTGACTCGTCCGGGCTCCTCAAATATTTGCCGAAAGCAGATAGGAAAGCGGCACAATCACAAAGTAAGGGATTGTCTCTCTCTCATTCAGGGGAGGCCCAGGCCAAGGCTTGCCCGGTCAACAAAGAAATAATATAAGCAACCTTTGTTCTGCCAGTGGGGAAGTTGTGGGGCTGGAGTTCAAATTGAATTAAACATTGGTTCAAGAACCCACGACAGATCTTGGGAACTCCATCAAATTTAGACGGTGTTGTTAGTCTAAGAGTAGAGGAGGCCATAGAAGAAGCCTGCTGCGTACTTTACTCAGTGGGAGGTGGAGCAGAAACTGAAGGTTGCGCAGCCTGGAGGGTATCTAGACGAACGGACAGGGCTTGTAGGCACTGCAACACCTGGCGCTGCATGGTTTGGTGTTGTTCCACCCACCCATCCAAACTAATGTTGGAGCATATCCTTCGCCGAAGATTCTCCAGCGGGATCCATCATTCTTATGGCCTGTTCTAAAACTGTCATGGTTCTAAACAAAAGTATAGGATCCACGGGCCTGTCTAGCTCGACACTACTCTACCCAGAGGCACGGAGTCTAATAGGACAGGTTGTCTTCACCAGGAAGACCCGTATGGATAATATAGGATTGGAGGGAACTCTGCAGGGAGATGCCATAGAGCAGCAAACTGGAGTTGAAAAGAGGATAGTTATGGATAAGTAGCACTGAACAGCAACTGTGGAATCACTGGAATAATGAGCTGAACACGAGGAAGTGATGTCTCAGGATGAGTAGCACTGAACAGCAACTGAGGAATCACTGGAACAGCGAGGAAAATACAGCAGGAGCAAAAGGAGCCATGTCTATGTTTTGATATAAATAACAGGCACCTAACTGCAGGGTCAGGTGCCTTAAATACGCTGCAGGTAATTGCAGCTCCAATGACAAAGCAGGAGAAAGATTAAGAGGAGATCGGATATGCACATACGCAGAACGGATCCCAAGATGTGCGACGCCATTGAATGTACACAGCGCTCAGCATTGAGGAACATCCCTGCTCGGAGCAGGTAAGTCTGTCGTGACCCGACTGTGGTCCTGGTGTGTGATACACCTGGCCCAGATGGTCTCACTGGCGAATACTATAAAATGACACAACATAACATCATCAACACTTCTTGAATTATATCAAACAATTGATAAACATACACCACATTAATCTACATTTAATGAGGCACACACAATTTTTCTTCGGAATCCTGAAAGGTAGCCCCAGATGGTGTCCTTGTAGAAAGTTATTACGCTACTAAATGTCGATTTTAAAATCATGGCAAAAATTATGACCACTATCAGAGCTACAATAGCGACCACGGTTGTATCTGCTCATGACCCAAATTCACAAGCAATGCTGCTTTGTCTGGATGCTGATAAGGCATTTGACATGGTCTTATGGCTCCACTTGTATGTTGTCTTGTCACACAGGACATTCGGAGACAGCTTCATTGGTCTCATCCATTATTTTTACAACACACCGTATACCACATTTCTCCTGAATGGTATGTGTGGTAGCAGGATGGAAATGCACAGGGGCACATGTCAGGGTTGCGCACTTTGACCTGTATTGTTCAATCTGTCTTGATTTCAAGGAATCTGGGTTGGACATCAGGAAATCAAGATCACAGCATTCGCTGATGATGTCTTATTGTATCTATTTAACCCAGGTTCTTCTCTATGTTTGGTATTGGATAGGATGAGTTTGGATCTACTGTATATCAAGGTTATCCATCAAAATGGAAAAGTCCACTGATTTGTATCTTAGGCCAGGAGTTGCCTGTTCGTCTTGGGACAGGCATATCCCAATTACGTGGGCACAGAAGAGTTTCACTTATTCAAGAATTAGTAAGAATCCCTCATATTTATATTAACTGCTATTTCCTCTGTAGCCAGGGAGATTGAGGGATGGTGTTGTCTCAGGCTCTCCTACTAGGGTAGGGTGAATTTGATTAAAATGATAGTTTTCCCTAAACTCATGTATTTTATACAATGCCTTCCACTCCTCATTCAGAGAGACACCAAACTCATTATCTCACTCTTTTGATCCTTTATTTGGGATAATAATAGCCCAAGTATTAGCTTGACTAAGTTGCAACAACCAGCAACTAATCGAGGGATTCATTTCCCCAATATTACCCACTGCAATTGATCATTAGGGACTGGCTACATGGCACATTCATACATATGGATATTTTACTGGAAAACAGTTTTCTTCCAAATATTAATTTGGTCTCCTTCCTACATATGCATGAGCAGAAAATTTACCAAGACATAAAAGACAATCCTCTGCTGTGAAATACACGCAAATCACATTTAAACTCGCACAAATCTCTATTTCAGACACTTACATTTAATCCTGACTTCTAGAATGATTCCTCTTCCTACCCTTTCGTGGCCTGGAGTAAAAGAGGCATTACCAAAATAGGTTGCCTTTTATCTACCCCAAATAGGAGACTCCTCACACATACCCAAGTGATAGCAAAATTTCAAATTTTAGTTCCCTCCCTTTTGCATATTTTCAGGCACAACATTATATTACCAACGTAATTAGGGATTTCTCTGCAGCTGACTGGCAGAATCCGTTAGATGTCCTCCTGTCCCACAGTCCACCTCGGCATAAGGCCATCACTCTTCATTACAAGTTTATAAGAGACTGTATAGATTATACTGCTATGACAGGTCTTTCTAATGGTTGCATTCATTCACAGATCTGACAGTGTAAAGCCTTCTGAAAAATCTGTATACTTCTAGCCACCTAATACTGGGGAGCATGTACATTGAATTGTTCCTAAATACATATCATAGATCCATCGTAGCTTTCTGATGGACTCTTCATCTTTCCATCGCTGACCACTCTACCAGGAAAGGGAAGCATATATGTTCCACTGCCTGTGAAGCTGTCCCCTAGAACAAGCTTTTTTCTCAAGGTCAGAACCTTTGCTTTAGACAAACTGGTAACTTCACTTTTACACCTCTCTGCGCCATCTTGGGCATCCTTCCCACGTGTCACGGTTCACGGCAAAGAATAGGATCCCTGGGTCTGTCTGAGTTGGCACTACTCTGACCCGAAGGCGTGGAGTTTAACGAGACTGGTTGTCTCCACAGGAGCCTCCGCAAGGAGGTATAGGCTTAGCAGCCCCTGCCCCGCAGGTCGCAGCCCTCCAAGAGAGTGTCAGGTGAGACCTATGTGTAGGAGATGAGCTCAGGAGGGATTACAGCAGTGAGGGCTGTAAAGCAACAGACAGAAGTTGTGGAGCGGTGGTAGGGCACAACGGTAAAGGAATACTGGAACAATAGCTGATCCCTATAAAAGGATGCGCAGAGACTACTGGAACCAGTAGTCAAACTCTATGAGCTGATATCCAGAGAAAAGTTGCACTGTACAGCGGTGCAGGACACTGGAACAAATAACAGGCAACTTGAGTGTCAGCTCAGGTGCCTTAAATAGTGAGCTAATTGGAGGGCTTAATGAATGGGAGCAGAGAGGAGGTGTTAAATACCAGTACGGGTCTGCACATGCACAGACCCAAAACCAAAATGGCCGCCGCCACCGGATGGACGCGGCACTTGTCACCGAGGGAGACACCCACCTGGAGTAGGTAAGTATATCGGACCCCTGGTGCCAGACTGATGTGTGATAGTACCCCCCCTTTTAAGGGTGGCCGCTGGACAAAGGAACAAAGTGGACCATTTTAGACAGCAGGTCCACAATGACCCAAATATTATTAAAGTCTTGACTGGGTGGAAAGTCTGGCAAGAAATCCATGCTAATGTCTGTCCAAGATCTAGTTGGTACTGGCAGAGGCACAAGAGGCCCACGAGGGAGTTGATGGGAGGATTTATGTTGGACGCAGATAGTACAGGCAGCCTCAAATTCTTTCACATCAGATCGAAGAGTAGGCCACCAATAGTCTTGTGAGATAATTTCTAGGGTTTTGAGAAAGCCTATGTGACCAGAGAAACGGGACGCATGGAATCAGTGAAGAAGTCTTTTCCAGAGGTGGAGAGGAGCAAAGGTCTTGCCTGGAGATGGAACAAGGTGAGAGGACAGAGCTGAGGAAAGCAGAGACCTAGGATCCAAGATGGGATGTTCAAGAGCATGGTCGGAATCTTGGGTGGGGAAAGTTCTGGAAAGAGCATCTGCCTTCTTATTCATACTGCCAGGTTTGTAAGTCACACGGAGGTCAAAACGGGAAAAGAATAAAGACCAGCGAGCTTGGAGAGGATTAAGGCACTGAGACGTTTGCAGGTATAGGAAGTTCTTGTGGTTGCCAGCCGCCGCGACTCTCCTACCTCCGTCGCGGCCGTCGCTATGACGACCGGGACGTCACTTCCGGGGCCAGCCCGACCGTTGCTAGGGTAACGGTCGGACGCTGTTCTGCTCAGCGGCGCGTCCCGGCACTATGAGGCAGCCGGGTGCGTGCGCAGGATTATAAACAAGCCTGCGGGCTAATTTCTGATTAATCTGGCTATTAGGCACAGGCTGAGGGCAGTTTCAGAGCTAGGCTCTGATTGGTCATGTTTGGTATTAAGGCTTAGCCTCCCTGCCGGTTATAGCGTCTGTTACCAGACTGCTGACCTGCTCTGCTCCTTGTTCCTGTCCTTTGGATATTCTGTTGGATTGCCCGTGTATGACCCCTTGCCTGGATTTGGACCTTGCCTGTGTTTCTTGTGACCCCGACCTCTGGCGTGTTTACCGACCTTCCTGTTTGCTCGTGACCCTTGACCTCGGCTTGTTTATTGGATTCCCTGTCTGCTGCCGGCCCTCGACCCTTGCCTGGACTTCACTCCGCTTTCCTGGGTTCTCCCTAGCCGGTACGCACTTCACGACCCTCTGCCAGCATGCGGCCCAGTCTGTCCCCACCACTAGGGGCTCCAGTGAAAACCTGACTGGCAGAGCAGATTCCGGGTTGTGCTGTACCGGCTAGAGGGGTTCCCAACAGTGGTATGAAGTATATCTTGATGTCTCTATGATACTGAGAGTCTATATATAAAAACTCATAATAACTTAGATGAAAATGTGCAATAATAAGCAACAAGTAACATTGACACTTATTACGAATGAAACAACCTATGATGTGAAAAATGAAAGATAAAACAATATAGGAAATATATAATAAATAAAAATGAAATAAATACAAATAATAAGTGTAAGTGGCTAAAAAAAGACATATAACTAAGTAAACAAAAAAATACCCTCTATTAACATCTATTTATGAGAGATTAAATCAAGATACATATTGGATTATTGCTCTTTGGAAACATATTATCATAGCATGATTATATGCTTTATATGAAGAATACACTATGAGCTGTGATAAGCGCTCTTTGAATTAAGGATCACCGTATAGAAGATTTATTTTATTTATCTTTATGGCACCAATTAGAAAGATTTAATATTGTGGAGCTGTGATGAATATTTTTTGCATGCCTTTTTGAACTAAGTTTATACAGCTGGTATACACATATATATTTTTACCAATTAGTAGCGCTAAATTAGGTGTGCACACTTGCCTTTCTCCGCATGTTCATCTAATCACAGTGCACTGGGATTTGTCATGTGGGGTCAGCTCCACTTATTGTTAGATGTCTATCTATTCCATTTGATGTTAGATGTGTAACAACATTATTTTTATATTGATATTAAATTATTTTTATATTTATGATCCGTGACCATTTTTATTTGCTTTTCTACATTTTATTCATATATATATTAGTTAGAATTTTAGCGCTGCATAACTTTTTGTTTTTGGTTATTAGATTTTAGTAGGTGGTTTGCAGTCACCTTGTCTTTTGCAGCAGCTTGATCTTTCTACCATTTTCAGTTTTTGCATTATTTTCAGGCGCCATATCAAGGGTTGTTGTGTGTATTTTGAGAGATTATTCCTCCGTCTTCTCTCCCGCTCATCTGGAGCCAAACGAGTTCGCCCTAGTTGCATAGGTTCATCCGGAATAGTAGGAGGTTGAAAACGAGGAGCCAACCTAAAGGTAGAGCGACGAGGATGATCCTTCTCGGCTGACCTCTCCGGGAAGTGTAGATCTACCCGGTTCCATAAGTACATGAGGGCATCCAGAGTGGAAGGTAATTCTTGAGTGGCCAAAACGCCTTTCACCCGTTCGGAAAGACGCTGCCAAAAAGTGGCCACCAGAGCCACATTGTTCCACTGGAACTCAGAGGAGAGGGCATGGAATTCAATTACATACTGAGCCACGGAATGGGTCCCTTGTTGGAGTCTCAGAATGCTAGTAGCCGCAGAGGCGACACGTCCGGGCTCATCGAAAATCTTCCAAAATGCGAATAGGAATGCAGAGCAGTCACTGAGTAGTAGATCGTTTCTTTCCCACAGAGTTGAGGCTCAGGTCAAAGCTTGTCCCGTTAAAAATTAAATGATATAGGCGACTTTAGTTCTGCTAGTGGGGAAATTATGAGGTAGAAGTTCAAACTGGATCAGGCACTGATTCAGGAAGCCACGACAGGTTTTGGGATTGCCATCAAACTTGTACAGTGTAGAAAGCGTAAGCAGAGAGGGAGACGTAGATGAGGCCTGCTGAGGGCTTAACTTCACCAGAGGTGGAATAGGAGCTGGAGGACGTGCAGCCTGAAGGGAATCCAAGCGAGCGGAAAGGGTTTGAAGGTACTGCAGTACCTGGAGTTGCGTATTTTCATGTTGCTCTACTCTCTCAACTAAATGTTGGAGCATATCTTTCATCAAAGGTTCTCCAGTGGGATCCGTCATATTTTGGGCCTGTTCTTACTGTCACGGTTCACGGCAAAGCATAGGATCCCTGGGTCTGTCTGAGTTGACGCTACTCTGACCCGAAGGCGCAGAATCTAATGAGACAGGTTGTCTTCACCAAGAGCCTCTGCAAGGAGGTATGGGCTTAGCAGCCCCTGCCCCGCAGGTCGCAGCCCTCCAAGAGAGTGTCAGGTGAGACCTATGTGTAGGAGATGAGCTCAGGAGGGTTTACAGCAGTGATGGCTTTAAAGCAACAGACAGAAGTTGCGGAGCAGTGGTAGGGCACAACGGTAGAGAAATACTGGAACAATAACTGATCCCTATAAGATGATCCGCAGAGATTAATTGCACTGAACAGCGGTATAGAAATACTGAAACCAATAGTCAAACTCTATGAGCTGATTGCCAGAGAAGAGTTGCACTGAACAGCAGTGTAGAAACACTGCAACAAATGGTTAAACTCTATGAGCAGGTATCCAGAGATGGGTTGTACAGAACAGCCTTGTAGAAACACTGCAACAAATGGTTAAACTCTATGAGCAGGTATCCAGAGATGGGTTGTACAGAACAGCCGTGTAGAAACACTGCAAAAAATGGTTAAACTCTATGAGCAGGTATCCAGAGATGGGTTGTACAGAACAGCTGTGAAGAAACACTGCAACAAATGGTTAAACTCTATGAGCAGGTATCCAGAGATGGGTTACGCTGAATCAGTGGTGAACAAACACTGGAACAAATGGCTGGAGCAAAGTGAGCCATGTCTTGACACAGTCAGGATAGACAAACAAAGAACAGGCAACTTGAGTGTCAGCTCAGGTGCCTTAAATAGTGAGCTAATTGGAGGGTTGGATAAATGGGAGCAGAGAGGAGGTGTTAAATGCCAGGACGGGTCTGCGTGAAACAAAAATGTTCACCGCCACCGCCTGGAGTAGGTAAGTATATCGTACCCCTTGTGCCAGGCCGATGTGTGATACCACGGGATAACGGACGTCAAAGGGCAGCAGACGACTCCTTTCGGTCCTTAGTGCAGCTGCCAGAAAAACTATCTTACAGGTGTGGTCACAATCAGGGACTCCTCCCTTCATTCTTTTTGGAGAGAAATTATTCTATATATTCAAGATGGATTGTCTTGAGGCCTCTCGCCAAGGAATCTAGAGTTAAGGGTTGTTTTTTTTTAAATGTGGAAGAGCTATATTGATTCGCTTCAGTTGGAAATTGTATCACAGATTTATCGATGTTTCTCCTCAACATCAGGGTATGAATTGAGAAATATTGATGATGATCCTCCAATACTTTTTTAAGGGTGGGTGTCCTACCATACGACAACATTGGATATTGTTACTTCTTTACATTTGCATTATTCCAAGTATTCGTTGTATGTGCTTATATATTTTTCAACATTATAGCTATGGACTTATCCATCCATCACTCTGTTTGTATATGTTACCCACAAACCTCTATCTCAACATAGGGATTTACTAGATCGTATTCTTATTGCCTTGTTTCACATTTTGTTCATGTAACTTTATTGTGTACACAACCATCTGTATATTATATGTAATGATGTTTCATATTATATTGCTTTATTTCAGAGCAAAATGATAATTAAAAAAAAAAAACAAGTTAAATTGCTTCTGTCACAATTCAGTATGGACATGTTAAGGAATCATTTAGCGCGAGCTGCCCAAATTTTGCCTCTTGACCCAAGTATTAAGCTTCTGGATCTATTTATAATTTGGTCAGACACATGTATTTATAAGATCCATCCATTCTATTCTGGGTCTGAATATCTTGATCCTGTGGCTCCCTAATAGGTTAATAGGATGATGCACACCCTGTTAGATTGCAGTCTGCATTTCCCTCTAGTCCTGATCAACAGCTGACTGATCCAAGCCCAGCGAGTATGAGGCCAGGGCATGGTGCCCAATTTATTAATTGAATTAAGCAATGTGTTTTTATATATGAGCCAGCAGCACAATTCCCACTAGTATACTGACCAGGCTAGCAATGCAGGGAGGAAGAAAAGATCTGCAGTGCTACTCTTTATATCACCATGACCTTGCCCGCTTCCGCTTCCCTCCATTACCAGGCCAGCTGGCGTAGTAGTGGTACCTGTGCCACTGGCTAATATACAAGTACAAATATTAGTTTATAGACTCTTGGCTCCTCCTTCCTAGTGTCCCAAAAGCACAGCCTCTCATCCTGGACTACCATTTTTATCAGCCTGGACAGACAACTGTTGGCAGAGAGAAAAGTCCATATTATTAGTGAGTTATGGTGACTTTTTAAGAAGGTACAGAATAATGTTGGTATAATGTATGAATGAGGCCACTTCTGATATGTGAACACCAATGCTTGTATTAATAACCATAATTACTACGTTATTACAAGAGAATTCCTATAGATGAACGCCATTAAATAGTGACAGTGTTTGCATCTGAGATTACATTTACCTTAAAGAGTTAACAGATATGGGGCTAAAGTTACAGGTCCGACCAATTACTGACTTCCTGGTTGCCTCATTTTGCTTTGCAAACTCATGCCTGGTGTCAGTTTGATGGTTAGTGCCTATTTTAACTTGAGTTTTTCCCCTCGCCACAGAGCAGGCACAATTGGTAGGAAGGCACTGCGGTCAGCGGCTGATACATGCGGCTCAATCGTGATTGGCCGTAGGTCTCTGTCCCCTTCGAAGCAATGGTAACTCTTTGGTCCTTCAGTGTGGAGGGTCTCTTGTCCGGCTCAGTGAGGGAGGGCATTGTGAGTAGAGAGAGGTGCAATCCTCTGACGCCAGGTTATTGCCGGCCAGGCATTTAAGGACTAGTTTCTGTTTTAAGTGGATGCATGGCAGTCTCGCCATTTCCATGCTTGGTTTTGGGTATCAGTCTAGTAGCTGTCCCTCAGTGCTCTTTCTTCACCACCAAATTTAATTAATAAAACTGTGACCTTCTTTAGCCACCTTATATATGTCTCCATGTCTTTATTTTAGATAAGATAGTTTAAATACATAAAGGTCTTGTGAAGGGGAAGATGGGCATACACAGTGAGCAATTTATTATTATAAGGCACAAATTATGTAGCATTTTACATAAATATTTTTGTAATCATTCTCATAAGCCCCTGCCCAATCTATATATTCCCTACTACATGGACACACACACTGGGTTAATTTCATCTGAACCCATCTAACCTTCCACTATGTCTTTTAACTTACAAACTCCATACACAGTCCTGGTTGGAACTGAACCCATAACGATGCTGTGAGGCAGGAAACCTAAACGCTGTGCCACCAGGCTGCCCATAGTGGCACAGTGAGCACAACTTCTGATGGGAAATTGGCACTTGTGCTAGTACAGTATAAGCAACATTGCTTCTATGTTATCATATAAGCACTGCTGGTATCATATGGGTACTGTTTCAGTAATATGGGCACTTCAGCTACTACATTATCATATGGTCAATGTGGGTATTGTAGGGTACAATTGGTTATATATGGGCACCTCTGCCGCAATATAATATGACTACCTCTCTTTGTACAATGTAGAAATGACAGGCATAATGTGGACACTTCTATAAATATTATCATGGGCACATCAGGTACAGTATAACATACAAACCTCTACAGGTATAATATAGGCACCTCCTCACCAGCATCTTTGGATGATACAAAGTGAGAAATCATCATTTATTTTCAATCATTAAACATTCCATGATGACACACTACATACTTATTTTTGGTGAATGTGGATTTGTAGTTTGCAATTTTGTATTTCTTTTTTTTTATTAACTTTATTTTTATTGACTATAGCCTTTTGGATTATGCAATCATCAGTTATAGGCTCATACAACAAAGCAACTATTAACCAGAGCTCTATTTTATAGAGAACTAACCATCAGGTATGTCCCCATGCCCAGAATATGTGGAAACCTCTTGGAATTACACTACATCCACAGATGCATATGCCTTTTACAAAATACTATAGTAGTGAACATTTCTCCCAGACTTGTTGCTGTAGGCATTTACATATTTATTTATTACGGGGATGGGGGGAGGGTGAATACATAAGATAATATTTTTCAATTAATACAAACACATACACACTGTAATATGTTACACCTACACCATCAGTTGCCTTTGCCAACGTTGATTAATTTCAGTCCTACAGTGTTATGCCTACATTAATAAACATGATTTACAAAGAGGAGAATATGCTACCTCTTTTTTTACCTTCTCCTGTGGCCCCTCCTCCACCATCTGTCATCTTCGCAGGCATCTCTTTTTCCTATGGGGTCTGGGCTGCCTGTGCAGCCTGTTCTCTGCATAGTGAAATGTGGGTTGAATCCATCAACTTTCATTTTTAGTAAAAAATTTTTAAAACAATCTTTTATAACCATATAGCAGTCACATTTACATGCAGCATGTATATATAACATGTTATTCCAATTTATAATGGTATATGTCAGAGGTGGCCAAACAGAAGATCATGATCTACTAGAAGATCTTGGCAGGTTAGTTGACCACGGCATTAGTGTCCTTTCCATTTTTGAAGCAAAAATTCTTTAGTGGCACTTAGTAAAATTAATTTGTGGAGATGAAAATGTGGAACGTCAAGCATTTCCCCCGCACACTTTATCCATATGTACCAGACGTGTCGAGTCTATGTTCTACCTGTGGAGTACATTTTATCTTCTCGCATTGGTGTTCTAACCCCACTCATGACCAGGCTGAATTGGCTCCCTCACTTCCAGAGTGTTTAGTGGAGATGCCTAATTTGTGTCCCAGGTGCTTACAGCCAGAGATTCAGGGCCCAGCCTGCGCTCACCCACCATACCTGTCCTGGCAATGAGTGTCACTCACCGGACTGTTAGTGCCTCTAGGTTGGGACATGGGTCTCTCTCGCTCCTGCCGGCGCCTCTCCTGAGCCGCGGACGTCCGCCATCTTGACTAAGATTGCACATGTGCAGAAACCCTGAACTGTTAATACCTCGCCTCTAGTCTCATTGGTTAATTAATCACCTCTCAGTACTTAAGGCACCTGTTGCCCTATTACCTTTGCCTATTCTTGGTTCTCATTCCTTGAGACTCTGAGGTGTTTCCTGTTTCTGCTCGTGTTATCCGTTTGCTCCTGGACAAGTCTCCTCTCCACATCGGTAGTAGAACTTACCCACTGCAGACTACTCTCGCTACCTCTGTTACCTGCCTGCTTCTGGACAAGTCTCTCCACATCGGTAGTAGAACTTACCCGCTGCAGACTACTCTCGCTACCTCCGTTACCTGCCTGTTTCTGGACAAGTCTTCTCTCCACATCGGTAGTAGAACTTACCCGCTGCAGACTACTCTCGCTACCTCCATTACCTGCCTGCTTCTGGACAAGTCTCCTCTCCACATCGGTAAAACTTACCCGCTGCAGACTACTTTCGCTACCTCCGTTACCTGCCTGCTTCTGGACAAGTCTTTTCTCTCCACATCGGTAGTAGAACTTACCCGCTGCAGACTACTCTCGCTACCTCCGTTACCTGCCTGCTTCTGGACAAGTCTCCTCTCCACATCGGTAGTAGAACTTACCCGCTGCAGACTACTCTTGCTACCTCTATTACCTGCCTGCTCCTGGACAAGTCTCCTCTATACATCAGTGGTACAACTTGCCTATTGCAGACCACTCGCGTTGCTCCGTTCCATGCCTGCGCCTGGACAAGTCTTCCCTTCACATCAGTGGTACAACTTGCCAATTGCAGACCACTCACGCTATTCTGTTACACACCTGCGCTGGACAAGTCTTCTCTACATATCCGTGATGAAACTTACTAGCTGTAGACCATTCATGTTTCCTTGTGATATAGCTACTACACTGTATGGTACATATTAGCTGGACTAAAGTCTACAAGTGCCTCTGTATTGTAGCTGCAAGTCGCTGACTCTTCTACTATATTGTTGATTGGTCTTTGCCTAACGTTATCCAGTTATCAAGTACTGGCCTGCTATATGCTACCTGTGTGCTAAGGCACTTGGACTCTTTCCTCATTTTATCCTGTTTACTAAACTGCTGTACTGTCACAATTCCACGGTGCCAAGACTCAGCATTTATACTATTGACATTCCTTTCCTCTATTCTACTGTATGGTTCCACTGATTCACCACACTACCCAGAGGTCTGCACTTCTGGTAAGTGAAGCTACACCTGGTGAATTCTGGGTAAAACTCCTAGTGCCCGTGACAATAAGGCTGTCACAAACCAGGTAGTTGGAAGGCCTTACCTGCTGGTATTAGCGCTGCTATGCAAGGAGGTGCGGAGTCTAACCACGCCCCAGGTCTTCACCGGGGAACTCCGCAAGGAGTTTTGGGCTTAGCCGCTGAGACGTGTTGGTCGCGGTTCTCCCAGGTACCAGCGAGGTAACGTGAACAAAAGTAGTGAACAGTCCGAGGTCAAATCCGTGCAGGCAATGAAGTACAGAAGGATGAGGCAGAAGAATCGTCAGAAAGCCGAGGGTCAGAACCAGGAGATAAAACAGGAACCAAGGAGAATCCGAAGAGTAGTCAAGCAGGCAAAAGGTCAAATCCGGGAGATGCAGGCAGGAGATATAGGTAATAACAGGGGAGCCTAGAGACAAGGTATTGGACTAAATACTCTGGCACCCTAGTGATGCCAGAGTCTGGTTTAAGTAGTAGCGCCAGCCTTGCCATTGGTGGAGTGGAGGTCGGCGGTCAGCTGATCTGACCGCTGTCAGGAACTGCTGCTTAGCGTCTCTGTTGCCTAGCAATGAGACGCGATGTGATCGAGAAGGCGCCCGTCCCGCCACCAGGTAAGTGTGCGGGACGGCACCTGACAGGGGCCCTGCATGCTCTTACTGGAATGGCTCCAGGGTTCTTGCTGCCTCCATTCAACTTTTTGCTCACAGCAGGGGAGCAACTTGAAAAGGGGAGCTGATGCTTCATATTGCTGCTAGAACTACCAGAGGAACCACTTCCCCAGACCTGCACACTCCCTCTGCGCTATGAGCAATCAGCTATTAGTGACTGTACAGCTTCCAGATCAACATTTATGGTAAGTCCCTATGCGTGAACGTTCTCATAACAATACAGAGGGACATAGGGCCCGCTTCATCTGAAACACCCCACTGGCCCTCAGCCCCTGAATGCTGGCACTGCAGGGCTGTAGCCCACTCCTCCTTCCATGAGTAACATCTACTAAACTCTATATATATATTCTTGCTCCTGAGGTCTTAGGAGTTGCCCAGCAATTACCAAAGTGAGCCCTTGAGACAGCATATTATAACTTACTTTGGAGCCCAAATGCACAACTCATTGGTATCTGCAATTGGGTGCCCAGGCTGTCACTGGTGAACTGTACTACAGTGCTCATAAAGTTGAGCTTTTCACCTGTGCCCTCCACTGAATTGTGCACCTACACGTCTGTGCCTACCTCTGACTTATACACCTAAACGCCTGTGCCCTCCCTTGACCTACACACCCACATACCTGTGCCATCCCCTGACTTGCGCACTCACACGCCTGTGCAAATCTCAGACTTGCACACCAACACACCTGTGCCCTCTCCTGACATGTAAGAAAATGTAAAGAAGTTTCACTTAAAATGCACATGCTTGGCACACACAGACTTTATTTTATTTGTTGCTTTGGATCCTCAGAGGCATCCGTATTAATGAAGCAGACCACAAACAGTGACTCCACTGCAAACACAGCTGTATGTATGGCCTGTCTGCTTATAATCAAACTTATAAGTGCCAGGTGATAGTGATGACAGTCGAATATGCATGATAGAACATGCGTTTACAATCAAGAGCAACTGTAACAATGCATTTTTTATTTTTTTTTATAAACTTTTTATTAGAAACATATTTTTTTCAATAAAAAGCATTACAAAATCTCGAGAGGTTAATCAATAACAAATAACACGTGTTTACATACAGCAGGACACAAAAACACTATCATAGTTCTATCATATTCAGAAGATAAGTAACAATGCATTTTATGTACAGCAGACATTAGTAACATCATGATAAATGTATTTAACTTTTTTTTTATTTTGTTTTCATTCTGTTGGGAATTTATATTGCACATATGTATTTGATGTATACTGCAGTGAATTGCCTGTCAGAGCAGAGCATATCTGGACCCATATTCAAAAAAAGATATTTCTCCGCTTGTATATGAATACAGACATGTGTATGCCTGAATTACATGCATTTATTAAAAAAATATGCACAATGGTCCTGATTCACTAAGGAAAGTAAAGCAAAAAAATGAGTAACTTTAAACCTTGTCAAAACCATGTTGTATTGGAAGGGGAGGTAATTTTAAAATGTGAGGACAGATTTATAATTGCATGTCCTAGATCAATTTTTATCCTGCATCAAAAAACAGCCAATATTTTCCTTATGTGCAAAACAATAAACTCATTTGTACCCCTTGCATTGCAACATGATTTTGCCAAGGTTCAAAGTTACTCATTTTTTTGCTTTACTTTCCATACTTTCTGTAATGAATCAGGCCCAATACATAATAAATCAGGCCCACAAACTGTAATATATCCTGTCTGGATAGTTGTCTGTGCTCTTATTATTGTTCCCACTAAACAAACTGGTCTGTATATTTTTGAGCAGGTATACCTATGAATTTCATTCAACAATGAGTTGAACTATATGTTTATAGTTCATATTGCATATTTATTGAACCACTTATGTGTTTTTTATTTATTTTTATTGCACCATGCTATCTATTAGCATATCATTAATAAAATAGAATTTATAACGGCGAGGTAACGGGAAAATCCCCGGTGGGCCCCATCACCTGAAAGCTCTGCCCCATATTGTAGGATGCGGGCCGCTGTCTGCGTCAATGCTGAGGGGCGGACAGTAAACCCTAATGATGACGCAATGCTGAACAGTGATCAGTGACTCTGAGGAGCCAGCAGCTGCAGCCAGCCAAAGACCGAAGACACGCAGGCCCATAAATGAGGTAAAAAAGTACTGCTCCCTGTAAGTGTTCACCTATATACACAGCCCACAAGCAGGAACTGTTTTGCTGCATGTGTTATAGGAATAACCAGCGTTTGTCTCTTTCTTTGTTTGACATTTTCTCTTTATGGGTAGAATGTTCATACAATGACTGCAACAAACTTTATATTTAGTGGCCCTTTATGGTCAGGTCTGTCTCTTTGATACTATAATTGCAAGCAAATTCTTGAAACCATTACATCTGAGGATGTCATGTAAAGAATCTTTAGTTTTAGAATGAGTGGCTGTTTAATCCTTATTTTAAAAAATTATCTCAAGTGATGAAAAGAGAGATTCGCTTTTTGCTGTCTTCTGATGAAAAACATGAATATATACTAAAGCCATTCCTAACCTATGTACTGGTGTACTAAAGAACCCTCCCTTCCATATACCTTACAACAGAGTTTAGCAGGCAGCCAGGATTCCTCATCATCATCATATCTTTTTTGTATAGCGCCACAGATTCCGTGGCGCCTGACATAATTGGCATATATGAGGCACAATAATAAATGCATGGGTTCAATTAACTGAAGAAATAACTTGGTGTACAAAAAATTTAGCATGGGACATAACAAGGGGCATACGAGGTAAATTGATGATGGACATACATGATACAGTAGGTAGAGATGACCCTGCACATGAGAGCTTACATTCTAGAGGGCAAGGGGGGTGGAGAGACAGCAGGATCAAGTGGGACATGGGGTATGGACCACGTGATAAAACTGTGAAAGTAATAGGCGAAGTAGAGGTACATGGTAGTAAAGCAGTTACTTTGGTGCTGTGAGGTGGCAGATGGATCTGAAGCATAGAGAAGGTAGGTTGGAAGGTAGAACACGTGCAAGCAAAGAACCGGGTATGTTAAGCAGATTGCAAAAAAGACAACATGAAGTCTAACTAAACACAGTAGTCAAATAATGCTGATAGCATTATTCAATAAGAACTGGTTAACAGGACAAAGCAGGATGAGAATATGCAATAATGTATCATAAATCATAAATTACCGCCCCATCTCCCAACTCCCATGCCCCTCCAAGCTTCTTGAGAGAATTGCCTACACTCGCCTCACACACTTTCTTACAGCAAACAACCTATTGGATCCTCTTCAGTCAGACTTTCGCTCTCAACACTCCACAGAGACTGCGCTGACCAAGGATGTCAATGATTTGATCACAGCAAAAAATAATAACCATTACTCTCTTCTAATTCTCCTGGATCTCTCTGCTGCATTTGACACTGTTTACCACTCTCTCCTCATACAAATGCTACAATCCCTAGGTCTTGAAGGCACTGTCCTATCCTGGTTCTCATCCTACCTATCTAATCGCTCTTTCAGTGTTAATTTCTCTGGATCCACCTCTGCTCCACTTCCTTTATCAGTTGGAGTACCACAAGGCTCAGTCCTAGGTCCTCTGCTATTGTCTATCTACACCACTTCTCTTGGAAAACTAATAAGCTCCTTTGGATTTCAGTATCATCTCTATGCGGATGACACACAAATTTATCTATCCTCTCCAGATCTTTCACCATCTGTGTTGTCTCGCGTTACTGACTGTCTTTCTGCCATTTCATCTTGGATGTCTTCTCGCCAACTCAAACTCAATCTTTCAAAAACTGAATTAATAATATTCCCACCCAAAAACAGAAGCTTCCTGCCCGACATTTCTATAAATCCCACCCTGCAAGCTCGTTGCCTAGGTGTAATCCTTGATTCACAACTGTCATTTATTCCCCACATCAACTCTATATCTAAATCATGTTACATACACCTAAAGAACATTTCCAGAATACGCACATATCTGACACAAGACACCGCAAAAACATTAATTCATGCACTCATCATCTCCCGCATCGACTATTGCAATTCCCTCCTTCTGGTCTTCCCAAAGTCAGACTTGAACCCCTACAATCTATATTGCACGCAGCGGCTAGATTGATTTTCCTTACTAACTGTTATTCCTCTGCTGAGCCACTCAGTCTCTACATTGGCTGCCTGTATATCAACGAATCCATTATAAAATTATTCTACAAACATACAAGGCCATCAACAAAATTGCACCGACATACATCTCCTCACTTATCTCAAAATATCTCCCTACTCGACACCTCCGTTCTGCACAAGATCTACGGCTCTCCTCCACTCTCATCACATCCTCCCATTCTCGGTTACAGGATTTTTTCCGGGCTGCACCCAATTTGTGGAATTCCCTCCCACGCACAATAAGACTTTCCTCTAGTCTTCAAACCTTCAAGCGTTTACTGAAAACTCACCTCTTCAGACAAGGCTATGATATTCCTCAACCACCATCTTAATTTCCCTAGATTACCCTATTACCATCCTCTACACTGCTAACGCAAGACAACAACCCTCTGACCAACACTGCAACACACACAGCCCACTCAATACTTTTACCTTTGCGTTCTAGCTGGTCCATTGTGCTATATGATGTAGCACATGCCCTTGTGTTTCTAACTCCCATTGTCCTATAGATTGTAAACTTGCGAGCAGGGTTCTCTTACCTCTCTGTCTGTATGTATTACCCAGTATTGTCTTATCAGCGTTTGTTCCCAATTGTAAAGCGCTACGGAATTTGCTGGCGCTATATAAATAAATGTTGACGATGATGAATAATTACTACATATTAATAGTACATACATTAAGACTAAATGCAGATACAAGACAGTCAATGGCAGTTGCATGGTGCTGTAATTGAGATTTTGTTGACACACCTTATAAATGTAATTTCTATAGAATGTGTAGAGGGATGGACAGATTATTATTAGAGATGGGCGGGCTCGGTTCACCGAGATCCGAACCCGCCCGAACTTTGCGTATTCTAGAGCCGAGCCGAGCAGGTACTCTCCCGCCCGTTCGGAATCGAAATCGAGGCAAAATGTCATTGTGACGTCGTCGGATCTCGGGGCTTGGCTCTCGCGATATTTGAAATGCATAAATACCCGCCTCCACAGCATTCCATCGCCATTTGACAGAGGGAGAGAGCAGGGTTAGCTCACAGGCTGTATTAGAGCAGGGACAGAGCAATAATTGTATACCTTATTCTTTCAATTATTATTTCAATTCTGCTACCATTTCTATTAGCAATTGTTAGAGCAGGAAGAGAGGAGGATAGAGGAGGTATTTTTTCAATATTTTGCACTACAAGTGCTTTGGGGTGTCCCATATTCCCCAGTGTGAAACACGAATTTTTCTAGCTGCAAAAAGTCATATTTAGCATCAGTATCTATGCAATATTTTGCACTACAAGTGCTTTGGGGTGTCTCAAGTTCCCCAGTGTGAAACAATAATTTTTCTGGCTGTAAACAGTCATATCTAGCAGCAGTATCTATTGAATATATCGCACTACAAGTGCTTTGGGATCATTAAAATGGATTCAAAGCAGTCCACATATGAGCAGGATCAGCAAGCAGGTGCTGGCAACAGTCCTGATGGTAGTGTTCCCAGTACGTCATCTGGTAAAGCCTATGTAAAAGTACATAGTCTTTTTAAATCAGGGAAAAAAACACACAATTTTTTTTTTACCGTGTTGAAGCGAAAAAGAAGTGTAACTGAGAAAAAGTTAACTGCCGATTAAAAAAAATAAAAATTGACAATATACCATTATACACACGCAGTGGCAAAGAAAGAATGAGGCCTTCGACTTTATTATTCGCCTCTATTAGTGGCAGATCAAAAAATGTTACTGAGCCTTCATCTTGTACGGTCACTCGTGACCAAGCAAGACCAAATAATTTGGAGTCTAAAAGTGGTGCACAACTACTGTTACGCGTAAAAGCCGAGCTGCAAGAAAACAGTAAGGCATTAGAGGATAATGTATGCTCTGAATCAGAAATAACACCAATCCCTGTGGAGAGTCCATCCACCAGTGGTATGTCTAATTGTGAGCATTCTGATAATGTACCCATAAAGAAGGGCCCTTTCAGCAGTTCTGGTGATGTGTGCCTGAACAGCCCGAGTGTAGCTGGTGATACACCAATTGAGGATGCCACTTTGGAATTAGAAGAGGATGAAGGGGAGATTTGTGTAGGCGACGAGGCCGCTAATGATGATGTTGATGAGGATGATGCAGACAGATACCAAATTGCCTTTCTCAATTTCTATTTATATTCTACAGTCTAGAACGGCTGAATAGTTTTCTATTTTACTCCTAGTAGAGAGGGAGTCTGATGCAGACTGATACCAAACCGCCTTTGTCCATTTATTTTTATATTGTTCAGTCTATGCAGGCTGCTTTTTTTCTATTTAACTACAAGTGGAGGGGGGGGGGGAGGGGGTCATAGACAGCCACCAAACTACCTTGGTCCATTTATTTTTATATTGTTCAGTCTATGCAGGCTGCTTTTTTTCTATTTAACTACAAGTGGGGGGGGGGGGGTCATAGACAGCCACCAAACTACCTTGGTCCATTTATTTTTATATTGTTCAGTCTATGCAGGCTGCTTTTTTTCTATTTAACTACAAGTGGAGGGGGGGGGGGGATCATAGACAGACACCAAACTACCTTGGTCCATTTATTTTTATATTGTTCAGTCTATGCAGGCTGCTTTTTTTCTATTTAACTACAAGTGGAGTGGGGGGGTCATAGACAGCCACCAAACTACCTTGGTCCATTTATTTTTATATTGTTCAGTCTATGCAGGCTGCTTTTTTTCTATTTAACTACAAGTGGAGGGAGGGGGAGGTCATAGACAGCCACCAAACTACCTTGGTCCATTTATTTTTATATTGTTCAGTATATGCAGGCTGCTTTTTTTCTATTTAACTACAAGTGGAGGGGGGGGGGGTCATAGACAGCCACCAAACTACCTTGGTCCATTTATTTTTATATTGTTCAGTCTATGCAGGCTGCTTTTTTTCTATTTAACTACAGGTGGAGGGGGGGGGGTCATAGACAGCCACCAAACTACCTTGGTCCATTTATTTTTATATTGTTCAGTCTATGCAGGCTACTTTTTTTCTATTTAACTACAAGTGGAGGGGGGGGGGCTATACAGACAGACACCAAACTGCTTTTGTCCATTTCTATTTTTATTGTGCAGTCTATACCTGCTGTTTTTTTTCTATTTTACTACAAGTGGATGGGGGGCTGATGCAGACAAAAACCAAACTGGCTTTGTCTATTTCTTTAGATATTTAACTAGAAGTGTAGGGTGTAATATACAACCAAAGACGATGGCTGCATTGCCAATAGGCTAAGATGCAAAGGAAGACAATCAGGTTTGTGTGCAGAATTAAGGATGGCCTACCAGGGATTAAACTGTTTTTCTCATAATTTATTAGCTTTAGAATTACCTTACTTATCCAAGAAACAGGTGGAGCACTGAATTAGGTTAATTTAGGCCCCAAAAAATAGATTTTTAAACAAAATTGCAAAACCAGACCAAACAAAACCAAAACACGCAAGGGCGGTTTTGCCAAAACCCGAAGGTAATCCAGAACCAAAACCAAAACACGGGGGTCTGTCTCTAATTATTATATTTGTCATTCTTACAAGACTGTATATTTATTTTTGGTCTGCCAATGACTGCACCAACCTTATTTGTCCTTGGAAATAAAAAAGATTGTGCAGAAGTTATTATTACCTTATATGAAAATGTAATGGGATAGTTTCTCTTTTAGGTCTTCTGTGAATAAAGCATACTTTTGACAGGCTCCCTTCGGGAGATCACTGAAGATGGGTGTGAAGGGAGGACTGAAGGGGGCGGGGCTTCAGGATTTACATCAATTTGGCTCCGCCCCCAGTGATGTATGCCTGTTTGGGATCTTTTTACAGTGGTAAAAATACCCAAAGCAGGCATTACGCCTCTTGGGGCGGGGCCAAAATGACGCGAATCGCGACAGGGCGCCCCCCTTATGCACATACACACCTCCATGCAGGTAGATGCGGGAGAATTGCCAGCTCTCCCAGGAGACCTACCTGGAATTCGGGAGTCTCCCGGACATTGGCATATATGGAATAAAGTCGCTACATGGTGTAGATGTAGTTGTAATATCTATGTAGCTCTTTTCACTTGTCACCAAGTGAGACCTGACTGCTGTGCAGGGTTCTTATAGAGACATAAGAGGTGACTGCATTAGTACTAATTATATGTTTGTGTTGTCTATAGTCTAGGTACCCTGAGCCAGGATAATTTAGAATATAAAAAGAGATATCATTGGTGAGACTGACTGCTGTGCAAGGCTCCTGACACTGTGCCGGAGGAGAAGAAGGTGATGTGATTGGGGCTATAATCCTTCTTACCTACTGCCTCTTCTAGTTGTGGACACACATCCCTCTGGTGATAGTCACGCACCTACAGCACTGTCGCAAATCACTATTTCATGTATTCCCCCGGTGGGCCCTTCATGCCCCAGTCCGACACTGTGTGTGTATATATATATATATATATATATATATATATATTACATATACACACACACGTCTGTACAGAATCCGTACAGAAATATTAGCCTCATGCATTTTTCCTTTAAAAGGCCACTAAACCTAAAATTTACAATGATTTGATACAAAAAGGCAAACATTTACATGTAAGCAACCATGTTATACACTGTAATTTATTGTCTTCTGTTATGAGTCATTTTAGCCTCAGTTAGGCTGAGTGCAGTATGAAACTTGTTCATGTGGCAGAATGTATAGTGTGTTGTGGAAAAATGCCTTCTCCAAGATTAATACCCATAGTAAGTGTTTTTCCATATGCCTTATGTAGACTGTTGTATGGAAGTTTAATGGTACAGATTTGCACCTGGACAAACCATGTTGCGATACAAGAGGTGAAAATGCTTTTTTTTTTTTCATGCAGTGAAAATACTCCCTATTTTTGTATATACACACACACATACTGGGCAGATTTATTTTTACTCTGTGATTTAGAGTTGAGCTAAGATGCCTTTTATCTTTTAACTATTCTATTTTGGATTTGCTTCTAACTCCAAATGAGCCAATATTTGCATATCTATCTATTTATTTATTGAAGTATTAGAATTGTCCATGCATTCAACAGTATAACACTGGGTGAGGGCATAATGCATGCTTTGCCCAATGATTAGAATGGTTTGATGCAAAGTAACTGTCACGTCTCTTTATCTCAGCAACGCTTAGTTGTGTGTTAGTCCTAGCAGATAAATGGCCATTAATACATAACTTAAAAATAAGGAAGGGTTGGGGGAATTATTATTGACCAATATTAAATGCATATTTTTTATGTTTTTATTTTTAATTGATCTGTTTAGGCACTTGGTTTTCCAGATTAATTGATGTAAAACACACCAAATGTACTTGGGTAGGAATTTTTGTAATACAACAAGGTTGAAGTCACCTTGTTTCTGTGCAGCTTTGTAATATAATGTTGGTTTCGTACACACAGGTTACATAAATACAACAATAATCTGGATAAATCTTGATATTGGTATTCTATTGACCTCTTGGAATTGTGTGCATTTTCTGTACAGATTCCTATTGTCTGCTAGGCATTCTGCACCTGCTGCTAGCAAGATCCGACTTCTACAGTGAATCTTAACAATGGCAGGGAGTGCTGAAGGATTTTTTTTTTATCATACACTAATCAGCACCTCACTCTCCAGTGACGCCGATTCCTTTCTCTCCTGTCACTATGTTCTTTCTATCCAGCAGTGGACAATGTATGCAAGTCAGCTTCCTCCTGTGTCTCTAAGTTCTCAAGCTGTGCCATTGTGTCAGGAAAGACATGAGATGTTGCTGTGGAGACAGAATTGAACTGTTCTAATGAGATGTTCAGGACCTCCAATACACGAGCACAAGAGCAGCCGTCATTACCAGACAGCTGAAAAACCTGAGCAACTGCCGCTGTTCATAATGTGTGCCTAATCCAGCTCTCACCTGCTTCTTACTGCTGCAGAAAGGCACTCTCTAAAAACAAATGCACTGCTGTAATTATCAAGGTTAATGACCAGCAGTGAATGGATAATTTGAGCCTGGCATAGTGAACCACAACATGAGCATGTAATTTCATAGTGGTCACAGACTATTAGTCATCCCTGCACAGCTTTCAACCCAAGATGCAAATTAACATCTTTGATGCCAAATCTATGTGTCACAAGTCAAACTGTATCAAAGGAATTAAAAAATACACTGCACATAGGAGAGTAATAACCATCATTCTTCAGTGTACTGTTTTTTTATAGAACACCTTTATAACAGGCTATCAGGCCTATTTATTAAATAGCAACAATAACAATGAATATTTGTCACCGCCTATGACGCTGATAGAAAATCTGTTACCAGAGCCATTTATCAATAAAATATCTACGGTGCAGCTGAGCGATACTCATCTGCCTTGGTAATATTCCGTTAAGGCTTAACTTCTTGGGGGATATGCTCATGCGTGACCCAGCTAGTCAGTTAGTGCATGTGCAGTGGAATTGAAAGCTGAGACTTTGGCTTTCAGTTCCACTAATAAAAACCATAAATAGTTTAAAAATAGATAAAAATATTTTAAAACTATTGAAGATTGAACATTTTTTTTATTCAAATAATGAAGTAAATTTTCATTAATTTCAATTTTCATTAATTTCCTTCTGTTTTTGTCATCCTTAGATGGTGATAACAGAACGATCATTGTTGCGATAATACTTATTAAATAGGCTTCCCCATGCTTTACATTGGGAAGCTATCGTTGGGGAAACCCTGCAAATCTTATCAGTACTATGATCAACAGTTGATCAATGGGGCGGAACTGCTATAGGTTTTTTTTGCCTTTTGATAAATGGACCCATATGACTCTTCTCTAGATCTTCCCATCTATGTTCCTATCGTAGTAATATGGGCTGAGTTCAGTAATGCTAAAAAAAATATATAAATAAATAGAAAAATGAGTGGGAAGTTTGAGTGCAGTACTTTTTGTGCTGAGCTGAATAGTCATATATAATGGTATGATGCTTTTTTTTTTATAACATTTTTTCCCCCAGCACACTGCTATAGCCAGCAACAGATCTGCCATTTCTACTGTAGATAAAAATGCAAAAGTCTTTGTTGCACACATTTGCAAATGTATGTTTAAGCCATCCTGCCACGCCAAGGCGCTTTTGCTAATAGGATGGTCCTACTCTAAACAATGAGAGTCCCATATATTTGGGCCATACATATGTGTTTTTAAATTGAGAGCCAACTTACCAAAGAGGTACCCCAGAAGCCTCCAAACAGCAATTCAGTGCCAGTACCCCCTCTCAGCTACTGACACCAACATGCCTCTCAGACAAATACAAAAGTGGAAGCTGCTCAAATCAATTTATAGGCCATAACAGGTGCTTGAAAGGTTGGGGTTATCCTGCAAGGAACATACACACAACATTTTTTCCCCCAGCACACTGCTATAGCCAGCAACAGATCTGCCATTTCTACTGTAGATAAAAATGCAAAAGTCTTTGTTGCACACATTTGCAAATGTATGTTTAAGCCATCCTGCCACGCCAGGATGGCAGCTTCCACTTTTGTATTTGTCTGAGAAGCATGTTGGGGTCAGTAGCTGAGAGGGGGTACTGGCACTGAATTGCTGTTTGGAGGCTTCTGGGGTACCTCTTTGGTAAGTTGGCTCTCAATTTAAAAACACATATGTATGGCCCAAATATATGGGACTCTCATTGTTTAGAGTAGGACCATCCTATTAGCAAAAGCGCCTTGGCGTGGCAGGATGGCTTAAACATACATTTGCAAATGTGTGCAACAAAGACTTTTGCATTTTTATCTACAGTAGAAATGGCAGATCTGTTGCTGGCTATAGCAGTGTGCTGGGGGAAAAAATGTTGTGTGTATGTTCCTTGCAGGATAACCCCACCCTTTCAAGCACCTGTTATGGCCTATAAATTGATTTGAGCAGCTTCCACTTTTGTATTTGCTTTTTTTTTTATGCCTGTTTTGTTTTGGAGGGACACCGTTTATCGCTACACAGAGAGTAATGCTAAAGTCATCTTAGGCTAGGTACACACTGGAGCTTTTTCGTCCAGTCATCGTGCCAATCAGTTGACATCCGGTCAAATATTGCGTTAGTGTGTATAATTACAGGATGGTCGAAAGTCATTCCAAAATGCCGATTGTCTGCTCTTTTGGTTGGTTGTACTGTTTAATAATCTCCGTCCAATCACCTTACGAACATATAGTGTGTATCAATTTAGGACCAATCCACAACAAACTGCCGATAGTTCCTCAAACTGTAGCTCTCCTACGTGGTGCGGTGCCCGCAAGTCAGTCAATTGTCAATTAGGTGCTTCTAATGGAAAAGCAATAGTAACTGTCTATTGCATTTATGTGTATAGCATATGTCTGCTTGCCTAATTATACACCTTTGTCTGCACAGTCTACAAGAAAATCACGTAGCTATGTTTTCTATAGATGTGTATTGGATATGTTTGCTTGCATAATGATGCACCTGTGTACATGTACTATAGAAGAATAGTATGTGCCTATATATTATATAGATGTGCATTGTATATGTCTGCTTGCATACTTTAATATTAAAATAAATTGTTGCTGTGCAGTTGCGAACAAACGTACACTGTACACAATCGTGTTACAGAAGGAATGAAGAAGATGTGTTTCCTTTTCCTTTTAATGGTTTTTCGGAGCTTTTTACCCGGGAAGTTCTGCCCTTTCTTTAAATTTCTTGGGCATATCGCTGCAGGGACCTCATATGTCATTTCAGTGTTTAGGAAATAAAAATCTTTTAACATGACAATATGGCTGTGTAAAATCGCTGCCCAGACGGTCTGTCTTTTGTTAATCGTTTAAAACATGTCTAGTGTGTGCGCATGAATCGCTCAAGTGATCGGACCTTCAGTCGTAGATACATTTATTGTAGATAACACCTCGGTCGGAAAATTCTCCAGTGTGTACCTAGCCTTATTTTAAGGCATGACAGTAACTAGGGGAATTTTATTAATTTACCATTACTCGTTAATTATATGACCTCCACCTTTTATCCAGTACCACCAGCACTAGTAAGCAAGTTCTCTCATCCTCTTGCCATGTCCAGAGATGCAGCCCTGCTGGGGAAGAAGCATGCCCCTCCGGCCATGAAGGATCAAGGTTGTGTGACCTCTTGTTACTTCTTGTCACAAACCAGGGACAATCAAGTTCAGCTTCCCAGGTGCGCGCTTAGGGAGGTTTACAGTTGCTTTGGGGATGGAGGTCTAGAGGGTTCACTCATTGCTAGACTTTCCATATTTCATGTACCTATCCTTTTTCCAAACAGGGCACCAACATTTCAGGAATCAGACAAGCAGCTACTGAGCTTAAGACACTGGCAGCAGCAGGTTGTGAAAGCTACAAAAACAGGTAGTGCAGAGCAGGACAGCCTTCCAATTGTTCTGAATCTAGTGCGGCAGTCCCAATTTTTGGTGGCTATCCCGCTCAGTCATGTCTTAGTATCAACTGCAAAGAAAATTGGGAGGTATGTCCTACTTCACACTGCTCTGCTCGTGAAGGGGTAGTTGTGTGCATGTAACAGTTGTGAATGTAGCATTTTCTGTGAATTTGTAATGTGTGGGAAGGGGTGGAAGAGCAGCCCAGAACTGCCTAAAGGATAGCCAAACTTCTTGTATGCTGACCATGCCCACTTTGGTGGCATGCCATGGAAACCATTATCTAGAAATCTATCATTTGTCCCTGCTGCAGGTTCCTGTTATGGCTAGTGTCCCAAACATGAACTCCTAGAACAAGCAGTAGAGATCTTCACCTATAGCAGCCGCTTTTCCTGTAGAGCTAATTTTGCTCACAGGTACTCGGATGCCCCCAGGTCTTCACTCTGAGTAGTAAGAACTTCTGTTTGGAGACTGTTGCGTGTGAGGTAGGAGGAGTACCAGGAGAAAGGATAAACCTGAAATGGTCCAAGAATCACGCCGTGGTCCATGGCAACTGGACATTAGGATAAGGTCCGGTGTACAGGTAGAGGTCAGGGCAGCAGGTGGATAGCAAAGTCCGGTATTCAGGCAGAGGTTAGGGCAACAGGCAAATTAACAGTTTGGTGTTCAGGCAAGGATCACAATAGAAGTTGGTCAGTAAGGGCAGAGAGCGCATAGGAACAACCTGCAGCTAGTCAGCAGCGAGATGAACTGAAGCTATAACTGGCAGGGAGGCTAAGCCCTTAAATATTTCTGACAGCCAATAGAAGTGAAGCAAGGGAGGGTTTGAATCTTGCCACAGGCGATAAATAATTAGTTAACATGCTCCCCACACACGCGCCCAGCACGCTGCCCTGAGGCTGGGACGTGGTGATTCTGACAGGAGCTTCCTGGGACACAGACAGCAGCTGCAGCCCAGCCATTGCAAGTAGCGCGACAGCTCCTGACAGCTCCCAGCTGGGCCAGCACTACCGACAAGCTGCTACCAACCCCCTATTACAGCCCCTTTCTGATTCAGAGAATTTTTTGCATGTCAGTGTTCCTTGGAGAGTTTTGAAATAGGATTGTACGTAGTGCTGATAAGTTACAGTGGAGCCCGTATAATTAACAAGTACCAATTTACCTAAATCTGGGTATTTTTTGGGAGGATTGTTTTATTGGTTTCCGACATTCAAAAAGGTGGTCATCTTTATGGACAGAAGTTCCTGATTGTATACCATCAGAATTCACTACAGTATGAGAATACATTTTTATATATTTTTCACAAGACTGTCAAGCCAATTTTGTCTTTGTCTCAGATTAATTCTGTTATTAGTATATAAAGAAAAATTCACTTGTAAAGGATAAATGAAACCTATTTATTCATAGAGAATTTCAAGCAATGTTAATAATTTGTCTATGTGTTTATAGCATTGAGTAGAGGATAACAATACTTCTTCATACGGAAGCTGTGAACTCTCTTTCTTTTTGCCTATATTTTTAATTATTAGTGCTTGAATTGATTTAATTCTGAATTTTTTCCATTCATTGCAATTTCTTTTGCAGTATCATTTATACATGTAGTACCATTTATACATGTAGTACCATTTATACATGTAGTACCATTTATAAATGTTACTGTTTTAATTAATTAACCTGTTATTGGGATTTAAAGTATTACACTACTTGCACTGTCATTCTGTATACTATGTCCCTGGATTAGGTATACTTTGAAAACTTTTAAGGCCAAATTCTGTGCTATTATATTACAGGTAGGAAAGAATGATAATGCCTGCAGATTTAAAATATCAATTCAATGGTTGCTTCTGCATATGTGTGCTTAAAGGATTCAGTGGCTTCCAGAGGGATTTCTTTTGTTCATTGTGACTCTTTTGTCACATCCTTACTCACTCCAGGCAATAAAAAGAGTACACAATTATTTGCTTTGTAACTTGGGGCCTGATTCATTAAGGATCTTAACTTGAGAAACTTCTTATTTAAGACTCCTGGACAAAACCATGTTACAATGCAAGGGGTGCAAATTAGGGATGTGCACCGGCGACTTTTGAGGTCTCGTGTTTTGTGTTTTGGATCCGGATTTTCGTTTTTTTTGGGGTTCGGATTTGTCTCGCAAAACACTTGACGAAAGGTCTCGGTTCGGATTTAAGGTTTTGGATTCGGATTTTTTTTGAAAAAAACATAAAAAGTTTAAAAATCAAGTTTTTGGGCTTATTTTCACTCCTAGGCTATTATTAACCTCAATAACATTCAATAACAAGCATTTCCACTAATTTACAGTGTATTCTGAACACCTCACAATATAGTTATTAGTCCAAAACGTTGCAACAAGGTATCTTTCTGGACTGCGTAGAGGAGTGGGTCACCACAATATATATTAAAAACCCTGAACTTTTATGATTCGCACCAATAAATGTACCTGGACTGCGTAGAGGAGTGGGTCACCACAATATATATTAAAAACCCTGAACTTTTATGATTCGCACCAATAAATGTACCTGGACTGCGTAGAGGAGTGGGTCACCACAATATATATTAAAAACCCTGAACTTTTATGATTCGCACCAATAAATGTACCTGGACTGCGTAGAGGAGTGGGTCACCACAATATATATAATAAGAAAACCATCAACTTGTTTGATTCGCACCAATAAATGTACCTGGACTGCGTAGAGGAGTGGGTCACCACAATATATTAAAAACCCTGAACTTTTATGAATCGCACCAATAAATGTACCTGGACTGCGTAGAGGAGTGGGTCACCACAATATATATAATAAGAAAACCATCAACTTGTTTGATTCGCACCAATAAATGTACCTGGACTGCGTAGAGGAGTGGGTCACCACAATATATTAAAAACCCTGAACTTTTATGAATCGCACCAATAAATGTACCTGGACTGCGTAGAGGAGTGGGTCACCACAATATATTAAAAACCCTGAACTTTTATGAATCGCACCAATAAATGTACCTGGACTGCATAGAGGAGTGGGTCACCACAATATATATAATAAGAAAACCATCAACTTGTTTGATTCGCACCAATAAATGTACCTGGACTGCGTAGAGGAGTGGGTCACCACAATATATTAAAAACCCTGAACTTTTATGAATCGCACCAATAAATGTACCTGGACTGCGTAGAGGAGTGGGTCACCACAATATATATAATAAGAAAACCATCAACTTGTTTAATTCGCACCAATAAATGTACCTGGACTGCGTAGAGGAGTGGGTCACCACAATATATTAAAAACCCTGAACTTTTATGAATCGCACCAATAAATGTACCTGGACTGCGTAGAGGAGTAGGTCACCACAATATATTAAAAACCCTGAACTTTTATGAATCGCACCAATAAATGTACCTGGACTGCGTAGAGGAGTGGGTCACCACAATATATATAATAAGAAAACCATCAACTTGTTTGATTCGCACCAATAAATGTACCTGGACTGCGTAGAGGAGTGGGTCACCACAATATATTAAAAACCCTGAACTTTTATGAATCGCACCAATAAATGTACCTGGACTGCCTAGAGGAGTGGGCACTGGGCACCACAATAAAATATATAAAAAACCTTCAACAGGTCTGCATTACACTACACATACGGCTGCTCCTCCATCCTCTCCATCATATACATGTTGGAGTTTTAGCGTGTGACAACCTCTTGTTTTTGATAATGTCAGTGCATTTTGAATATTTTTCAATTTGCCCCACACCACTGAATGTACTTTATCTATGATACGCATCTATCTATCTTGACTGCGTAGTGGGGTGGCCCCGGTACCCAATTTGATACCGGGGCCACAATAAAATAAATACACCCTCCACGTGTCAGAATTCCACCAAACAAGTATCTGGACTGCGTAGTGGGGTGGCCCCGGTACCCAATTTGATACCGGGGCCACAATACCTCCTCCAAACATGGTACAGACAATTCGTCATTGAGATCCCATCAAGTATGTTAAAGACAGACAGGGTCGAAGTGTTATTGGTTGACTTTGTAAACCAAAAAACTGTCCCTGTTGCACATAGTCGTGCAATGAAGACTGACTTTTTCATTTAAAGGCACCATCTTTCAAGTGTAGTGTTTGTAAGTCTAAGTCATATTATACTTTTGGTAAAATTGGTTTATTTTGTTCCTCTTTATGGTAACTACTAATAGAATTAAAGTATTAAATAGAAGCGGCAGTTCCTCTTTATGGTAATTAGTAATAGAATTAAAGTATTAAATAGAATTAAAGTATGAAATAGAATTAAAGTATTAAATAGAATTAAAGTATTAAATAGAGTGGTATAGAGTTGTAGTGTGGTATAGATAGAGTGGTCCCCACAATATAATAATAAAACCCTCAACTGGTCTGAATTCCACCAAACAAGTATCTGGACTGCGTAGTGTGGTGGCCCCGGTACACAATTTGGTACCGAGGCCACAATATAATTAAAAAATTGGGCATCAACTGTCACCGTTGTTTAATATCTGATACACCTAAATATGGACTGCACAGTGGAGTGGCCCCGGTAGTAAATTTGGTGCCGGGGCCACAATACCTCCATCAACCCTCTAAATCCCACTCCACTGATGGCGGACACCGGGCGCACGTCTAACACCAACATTGCAGTTACAGCCGCAGTTATACGCTTTGCAATAGGGTGACTACTATCGTATTTTGTGGTCATGGCAAACGACTGTTGGACGGTCAATTGTTTTGTGAAAGACTTAGCGGTCTTACGACTTCCCCTCTGGGAAGATGACCGACTAACAGCAGCAACAGCAGCAGTGGCAGTAGTAGGCGTACCGCTGCAGGATTCCTCGGATGAATCCCGTATTGAGGAGGACTCAGTCTGGCTGCTGACTTGGGCTGCAGGACTGAATCTGATGGAGATTGTGGAGGAAGTTGACGAGGAGGGTGTTGCTGGTGTGTATCCAACTGGACCACGGGATTTAGGTGTCCCTGTACCGATGAGGGTCCTAGCCCCAGTTCCTGAACTAACCACTGAACTATGAAGGTTATTCAGGTGACGTATAAGGGAGGATGTTCCTAGGTGGGCAAGATCCTTACCCCTGCTTATTTGAGCTTTACATAAGCTACATATGGCCATACATTGGTTGTCTGGATTTGGATAAAAATAACTCCACACCGAAGAGGTGCATTTTTTGGTCTTATGACCAGGCATGACGATGGGCTTTTTCATCCCATGGACATCAGCTGTTTCCCCCCCTGGTGCCTCATTTACAATAACCACATCACCATCCTCATCATCAAGTTCCTCCACAGCGCCAGCTACATCATCAATAGCCTCCTCCCGAGCCACCTCTTCCCGTACAGTGATGGGAAGGTCAGGCTTGACAACCACCAACATCCTTGGACTCGCCTTGTGAATTTGTGATAATTTCTCTTTAGAAGGCAGAGTTGTTTGCTGTTTTGTTGCTGACAGCATAACTCTCTTCAATTTTTTGTAGGGGGGGGGGAGGAGGAGGAGGGCTAAGATCTGTGGGTGAAGCTGAACCACTAGTCATGAACACGGGCCAGGGCCTAAGCCGTTCCTTGCCACTCCGTGTCGTAAATGGCATATTGGCAACTTTACGTTTCTCCTCAGATGATTTTAAGTTTCTCTTTTTGCTACTTTTTCTTAACTTGGGCTTTTTGGATTTTACATGCCCGGTACTACGAGATTGGGCATCGGGCTTGGAAGACGACGTTGATGGCATTTCATCGTCTATGTCATGACTAGTGGCAGCAGCTTCAGCATTAGGAGGAAGTGGGTCTTGATCTTTCCCTACTTTATCCTCCAAATTTTTGGTCTCCATTATATGTAGCACAAGATACTGCAGAATGTGTGAACTTGGTAATATTGCAGTACCAATGGACTTATACTGCTGTATTGGTTTTGCAAATTTGGTTATAATTATTATATTTTATTTTTTTTTTAAATTTTTTATTTTTTTTTACTTTTTTTTTATTTTTTAAAAACTTGGGAATAATGGGGAAATAACTATGCCCTTAGAAGCACAGAGCACAGGACACAGCACCACTGGACTGAACAGGACACGGCACAGGACCCAGCAGCACTACGGAACTCAGCAGGACAGAGCACAGGACACAGCACCACTGGACTGATACTGCAGAATGTGTGAACTTTGTAATATTGCAGTACCAATGGACTTATACTGCTGGATTGGTTTTGCAAATTTGGTTATAATTATTATATATTTTTTTTTTTTTTTAAATTTTTTTATTTTTTTTTACTTTTTTTTTATTTTTTAAAAACTTGGGAATAATGGGGAAATAACTATGGCCTTAGAAGCACAGAGCACAGGACACAGCACCACTGGACTGAACAGGACACGGCACAGGACCCAGCAGCACTACGGAACTCAGCAGGACAGAGCACAGGACACAGCACCACTGGACTGATAGTGCAGAATGTGTAAACTTTGTAATATTGCAGTACCACTGGACTTTTACTGCTGAATGTGTGAACTTGGTAATATTGCAGTACCAATGGGCTTATACTGCAGGATTGGCTGTGCAAATTTTGTGGTAATTAAAAAAAATTAAAGTAGTTTTTGGTATTTTTTTAAAAAACTTTTTTTTATTTTTTTAAACACAGGGGAATATTGGGGAAATAACTATGCCCTTAGAAGCACAGAGCACAGGACACAGCACCACTGGACTGAACAGGACACAGCACAGGACCCAGCAGCACCACTGACCTCAGAAGGACAGAGCACAGCACACAGCACCACTGGACTGATACTGCAGAACACAGCACAGCACAGAACTAAACAGCACAGCACAGAACTAAACAGCACAGCACGAGATCTACCAGGACAGAGGACCACCTAACACACCCTCCCTCTACCCTGATCAATGCCCGAGTGAAGATGGCGGCGACTAGCGGGGAATTTATAGGATCCGAGTATCGCGAGATCCGACAACGGGATTATGAGTCAGAGCCTCAGTTTCACATTTGAATTTGGCGCCAATACCCGGATCTGTCTCGGATCCGACTCGGATCCGCAACGTTCGGGTGGGCTCGGATTTCATAAATCCGAGTGCGCTCATCCCTAATGCAAATTAGTATTCTGTTTTGCACATAAGGTAAATACTGGCTGTTTTTTCATGTAGCACACAACTATCAACTTTAAATTTCTGTGTACAAATAAGCTATCAAGTATTTGTGTGCTACATGAAAAAACAGCCAGTATTTATCTAGGGATGTGCACCGGCCACTTTTGGGGTTTCGTGTTTTGTGTTTTGGTTTCGGATTTGCTTGAGGTTTTGGGTTCGGATTTGTTTCGCAAAACACCTGACGAAAGGTTTTGGATTCGGATTTATTTTGAAAAAAACATATAAAGTGCTAAGAACCAGTTTTGTGTTTTTTTTTTCACTCCTACGCTATTATTAACCTCAATAACATTCAATAACAATCATTTCCCCTAATTTCCAGTCTATTCTGAATACCTCACAATATTGTTTTTAGGCCAAAAGGTTGCACCGAGGTAGCTTGAGCACATAATGCCAAAAAAAGATGTACAAGATGGAATTGTTCTGGGCCCTCCCTCCCACCCCTCGCGAGATTCAACGCAAGACTTGGACGACAGAGCCTCGTTTTCAATTTTTTGCCCGCCGGAAATATCCGAACAGTGCTCGGATCTCGTTCGGATCCGCACTGTTCGGGTGGGCTCGGATTAGCGGAATCCGACCCCGCTCATCTCTATATTTAACTTATGTGCAAAACAGAATACTAATTTGCACCCCTTGCAATGTAACATGTTTTTTTCCAGGAGTCTTAAATAAGAAGTTTCTCAAGTTAAGCATTATTAAATGCTCATCATCATGTGTTTAAAGATGAGCATGGGCTGAATTCCCCAGGAAAATTGGTCCTGCACAAAATTAACCCTTCCTTGCCTTAGGAAGCCTGTCACACTGGACCTCTTCCCCATCCAGTGGAGATTGGCCTATTAAGTGAAAGTTAGTAAAACAATTGTGTATGGTGTGTGGACTGCAGGTCTCAGCAAAGCATTTCAGCCATTAACTGCTTGGTCATGCTGACAATTATAAAACTACAGAGAACATTCTTGTGCTTGTAGAACTACAATCCCTATGTTAAACAAACAAAGTGCTGTTGTGTTTCATCTTCCCCTGTTGTTGACACTAGTCTTAGTGTAGTGCTAGTGGTAGCGAGTACTATCAAACCTCATGGGTCACTATTACGGGACCGTAAAGTTCAGCTGGTTGTGGCAATGGTGGTCTGGCAAGTAAAATTGACTTGTATTGAAATATCCTTAAATCCAGAGTTGGCTGTATATGACAAAATAGGCTCTTCAGGCTTCAGCATTCCTTCCTACTAGCAGACATCCATAAGCCTGAGGGAAACCTAACCATTAACACTAAATAGGCAACATTCACACTGGGGTTTTTGTTTTGGCTGCCTTTGGATCAACCTTACTAAAATGTATGAAAGGGTGAAATTGATAGACCTTGTGTCTTTTTTTCAACCTTACTTACTATATAAATTAAGGAACTTCTGCAAATTACACCTAGCCTGCATAGAGATTTGTTATTGTGCAGCGTCTAAATATAAAGAATAAAACTAGATTGTAAAATTTACACTTAACATGTAAAACCAAAAAGCGCACATCAGACAAATGCTTTATTTCTTCTTCTTTATTACAGTTCTTATTGATATAGAAAAAAGTTAATGTCATATTTTAATTATCATTGATTTATATCATGCCACCATATTACACAGCAATTTACAGAAAAAGAAAAAATCAGTCCCTGCCTCATTGGATTTTATGGCCCAAGTTCCCTACCCCAGAAACACATACATGCACTGGGGTCCTTTTTGTCAGCAGCCAATTAACCTACCAGTATGTTTTTGGAATGTTGGAAAAAACTGAAGCACCGGAAGAAAACCCATGCAAACACAGGGAGAACATATAAGTCAACAGGAAATAAATGAATGGAAATGTTTTGTATGCACTGCATGCATATAATCTAAAATTGGCTGTTTCGTATTGTTTTTTTTGAGTGTCCCTAGTAAGTGGTAGCATGGAATAGAGTGGTTATGGTGGTTATCACAGGCAAGAAAAGTGTATGGTTCGTTTCAGTTACTCATCATGGGCAAAAAGGTGGTGTTTATTGCTTGTAGCATGTTGTAAGATTATAATTATTCCTTTTGTGACTACTACACTGGCACCCAAACTGTGAAATAAAAATAAATATTATTTCAAATATTACATTTGTCATTCATCCACCCCCATATTTAGAATGGGGTGACTTTATTAGTAATGCTTTTGCGAAGACAGAGGTCTGGTGTATTTTAATTTGACAATTTTTTGTAGTGTACGTTCATGGTCATGTGTGTTCCTTTATGTACATTTTTGTATAATGTGGTGCTGAATATTCATGTTGTGCAGCCTCTTATAGTTTTAGCAACCCTATCTAACTACAGGAATCCTCCAGCCAGGGGGATACTTGAAGAATATGTAGAACCCCCTCACTCCACCCTTCAGTGGGGTGTTGCAGATATGCTGTATCCACGTCTGCAACTCTTGATGGCGCTGTCTTACTTGGGGGGGGGGGGGGGGGGAGGGACGACAAATTGGAAGACCTATTGAATCCACACAGACCTCTCAGGAACAACACAATACAGCATGTAAATAAAAAACACCTTGGTATGTTTATTAAAGTGGAGGTGTGGTTGGAAAATTTATTTTAATTTAACAGGTTGCACAGTTGGAACAGGTTGTAATATACAAAATTAAATATACAGTTTAATCTCCAATACAACTCTCAGTCACTGTTATGATCCGATTTGTTATTCCACTCACCATTATGAGACACGTCTCACTTTACAGAATATATATTCCTAAAGTCCTACTACTCGAACAGACAATGCAACATGCCATATCTAAACTTGGTTTCCTGTTGGAAATCACCGCTCTTTTAGGTAGAATAGAATTGACAATAGTTGAAGAGTTGAATAGATTGATGCAGCACAACCCATAAGGATGAATATAACTGTTCATGTGAATAGCACAAGAGCTGAGTGGTCATCACAGCTCAGTCACTACACACCGAAACATAAATCTTCCATAAACATGTAATTAACCAAAATTAGGGATCTCAACAGCACCACACTTACACTTGCACTACTTCTTTCACTCTATCTATAATACAGTCACAGTTATATCGTTGTTGAATAAGCTGCTTTATTTGAATGTCAATAATGTATATCTCTTTGTTAGATAGTTTTAACAGTCCCAAAATGAAAGGAATATCAACAGGATAGAATGGTCTGTGTCTTTAGATAATGCAGGTATGCAATGTCACACTCACACAATTCAAGGAACAGTATGGAGCTGCACTTTTTCCCCAGTCTGTAATTATGCAATATATGTGTTTCAACCGTGTGTACACTTATCTGTCACTGTGGATTCAGGACATTGATCAGGGCTTAGCAGTCATCAGCAGGAGCCAGACCTCCTCTTGCTAGCAGTCCTCTCTGCTCACCAACAAATTAATTCAGGCCAGTAGACTCCCTCTCTGGCCAGGGGGTAGCTTTGAATGCCCACAAAAGCAAATCTTCATTGGCTTCACCCTGAGATTCAGATACAGGTCCCTTGTAAAACATGTCCCTCACACTGGACATTCTCAGCAACTACAAAACTCTGTCTCTCTGTGTTTCTTCAGTGCTCCACTCTGGCTGAACTCAGACTAGCTTTTGTTATTCTGCTCAAGCTTTTCTCTCTCCTTCATCTCCTTCACTCTTCTCCAGAATAACCTTTCCTTCTCCCTGCCATGGCCTCATATTTATATCCTCCTCCTCTGTAATTAGCGCAGATAGGCTCCTACCTGCTTCTCAACCCTGCTCTTCGGTGCTTCCCTCCTCCTAGCAGTATAGACTGCTGGTAGATGTAGACAGGGATGCAGGCCTGTTGCTGATATTTTGGTGAAGCTGGTCCGTGGCAGCCGAGTCGCACGTCCTCCTTTGATAAAAATCATTTTTCCCTGTCTTTGTTTAACGTAAAAAACACCATTTTGGTTTTACACATCTTCAGGTACACAGAGTACATACTGTATAAGGTTATTTTTGAGCCAAGGAAAAAACTCCATTCTGGTTACTTTGGATTGCCAAGTGTTTTATGATTTATTTGTTTGCATTTGTTGGCTAGCAGAAATATTTTGGTATTATGATTTGAGTGTTGAAGAGGGCACCAGTTTATTTCTTGACATAAGAAGTAGATGTGCTAAATATTTAAGATTTAGTGGCCTTTTAAACTTCCAAAATATCACAATACAACAAATTGTTTTGTACACAGATGTATGTTGTGCTGCTCAGGTAATTATTCTGGAAAAATAACATGTACCTATAAAAATATGTGAGTCTGCTGCAACAAATACAAGAGCTGCAGAACAAATAAAATATTATCAGCACAAAATCAATAAACTCCCAAATTAGTGTCCTATGGTTATGCTGTGAATCTAAACTAGGAAAAGAAGTTGGGCGCACAAAAGAATAGCTATGAATATTTTTTTTCTGTTTTCAGGTAGTACACTCGGCAGTAAACATCTGCCACAGTGATTAAGTGCTGCACTACAGTGAATCTGAGATGTTTAATCAGCCATGAAAGCCGTTTATATTCCTTAGAAACAGACATCATGGCTATTATACATCAGGATTTATTGTGAAATGTGTGTATAAATTGAAATCAGGAATAGTTTACTGTAGCAGAATGATGAGGTCCGAGCATTGCGACATGGGCAATGGCTCAGTTGCATTGATAAATTCAGGTAGCTTCCCATCAATAGTCAGTGAACTGCCAAGCAGGGCATTTCATGTGCGACATTTAGTGTAAGTCAGTGACTATCTAAAACACTGCATGGATTTCTTACATTTAATGTATTAATTTATGTTTCATAACACTACTTTTAAGAGTGTGTTTCTGCACCAACATAAAATATTTTTTCTGAAGAACTGTTAAAAAGTGTTGAAATGTTTAAGCATTATTTTTTTCTCACAAATCTTCAAATACCTGCCTATAGGTTCTATAATGTTTTTTGTTATTTTTCTTTATTTTACTACATAGTGCATTTGCTTGTGAGTAATTTCAAGCTTTTTTTCACATAGAACAAAACATTTGGAAGAAAAGGTGGTGTTTCTGCAGTACTATCACATGTCACAGTTACTTATGCAAACCATATGTATGTCAGAATGAAATGTACTAGATAGGCTGTAGAAGAGAAATAGAAATGTACAAAAAAATTTTTATTTATAGCAGTCTAAATACTTACCTTCAGGAAGGACCCCCACAATTCGCTGTATTTAGCAGGGTTCTGTAATGAGATATAGCTGGGATCTCTGTCAGCCACCTTCGGTGGTGCTCAGCTCCTTCTGTAACAGGGGAGAGCCAACACTGCGGCTCTAAATATTTTAATTACAGCAGCTGTGTTGGATCTCCCCTGCTATGGAGATAGCTGAGCGGTACCCCAGGTAATGACGGAATCATGCTGAATACAAACTATTATTAGAAAATGAAGGGATTTAGCAAAATTGTTTTTTAAATGGGAAAATCCCTTTAAGCCAGGGGTGGGAAAGATTATGCAAAATTTATCTCCCAGAATAATGTGATCTGCCGGTATAAAATTCTTCCACTTAGAATAATGTAACAGCAGACCTAACCTGGCATAGCCTGGAAAAGCAGCAGTGAGTGTAAAGTGATAGGTTGTTGATTAACGTATCACTTTATTCCTATGTTTGTCCCTACCAATAGATAGGCATCTCTGCACACATCAGTGAATTACGACCAATAAAGAGCCTCTACTCTTTGCGTGGTCCTCACTTTCTTGACAAACACAACATTGTCCTGTAAATTGAGGCAATTTATTGTGTGCTGGTTATCTGTGACGCGTTTTTCAAGCTGTACGACCACCTTTTGGTCTTGAAAACACCCCTTTCAAAGGGGTCTGCAGTTACATTTGCAGTTTTGTGGATGCTCTGGACATCATGGAAAGACAAGTAAAAATGACAAACAACAGTAAATACAAACTAACATTTCTACTTTTTTTCTGCTTAGATTTTTATTTATTTTTTAGCTGAAGCTCTGTACAAAACCAATTGCCTCTTCTTTGTGTTCTTGGACTGAGCAGACATAGCACAGTGAGCTCTCAGCTGGGGCCTGGTATCTACGATTATTTTGGGCCCCGAAATCATCTGGAGGTGCCATGGCTAGTCTTCAACGTCCTTCTTACCAGCTCTGATGTCCTTTACATAATTCTGTCATCCACCGCTTCTGCGGCAGACCCATCCAGGCACCTAGGTCTGTGGCTTCGGCCTAGTCCTGCCTTCTGGTGCGGTCACGTGGTCCCCAACTACGTCAATCCGATGAGCCCTGATGCCACTACATTTACACTGATCCGGTAACTTCACCTACACTGATCCTGCATCTACACTGATCTAGCAACTTCACCTACACTGATCCTGCACCTACACTGATCCGGTAAGCGGCTCTGCAGTGTGACGCAGCTCAAACATTCCCTGCACTCTACCCCGTCTTCTTCTGCTGGAGCCCGTGGCTCTGGCCTATCCCCCTGCTGTTCTGGCCACTTCCTCTGGACTCTCCTGGAACTACCCTGGCTCTACTCCATTACTGCCTACCGTCCTCCTCCACATGCCCTGCTGCTGGAGCTGCTGCCTCTTCCACAAGATCTACATCTCTTTTGGGGCCCACGGCTCTGTCCCAGTTCCCTGGTGCCTGCCACACATGCTGTCTCCTACCTCAGGTCTGCATCTCTGTCCCCAGGTGCATGAACTTTGGATGCCTGGATGGATTTCTTCATTGACCTCCTTACTCTGGATGCCTTTCTCCACTGTCCTCCATTTTACCTCCATCTGACTTTCTATTGGACCCCTTGCTCCTCCTTGGATCTCTACTGCATCCCTCTTCACCGGTCCATGGGATTCTCCACTGCATTCCTTTTAACTAGACCCCTGGAACCTCTCCCACTACTTCAAGTCCCCTTTGCCCTTTCCCCGGACTCACCTGCGGGATTTTTTACCACTGACCTCCTGGTCCTCCCTTTACTTGCTCACGGACACTAACATCACTTCCACGCGTGTTCTCATCCCGCCACCTGGTCATTCACCCACACTTACTCTCCATGTTTGGGCGTTGGTCTCCCTCCACCCCGCTTCCTCACAAACTACATATCCTTAGGTCTCAATACTCAGTAATGCATTATATGTAGCTGTTTGCCATATTTAATTTCTTTTTCCACTATTATATGTAGCTGTTTGCCGTATTTAATTTTGCACTGTATTCTACTGCCTGTTTCATTTGCTCTGTATATTACTGTCTGTTTCAGCACTGGTTCAGTACTCATTAATGCACTTTAACTGTTTGCTGTATTCTATTTTCTACCCTTGCTGCACTGTCTGAAACCCATGCTGGGGATCTTCTCAGTGCTACCACCCTCTTAGTACCACCACAATCCATATATCTCTCTCTCTTGCCTCCACCTTTTCTACTTCTCTATTTTCCCCATCTCCTCTGACCCTCTCCCACTCCTCTCATCATGCCTCCTTGTTCACATCCTATGCCCATTCTCTCCCCCTGCCCTAATCTGAGTCCCAAACCTTGCACTCATCTGTGCACTTGTAACCCCGACAATGTCATTCACATCTCCCCACTTCCCACTTTCCTTTTCTTTTGTGCCCTTTGGAACGCCAGATCCATATGTAATAAACTGCCCTCTGTTCACAATCTCTTTATATCCAAATCTCTTAATATTCTTATCCTCACCGAAACTTGGCTCTCCTCCTCTGATAGAGCTTCTCTAGATGCTCTCTCCTACGGGGGCTTTTCCTTCACTCAGTCCATCAGGACTGGTGACAGTCCTGGGGGTGGTGTGGGTTTCCTCCTTTCCCCACCATGTAACTTCATTGTCATCCCTCCAGAGCCTTCCCTTCCATTCTCTTTTTTTGAGGTCCACTTCATCCACCTCTTCAATCCTTTTCATCTCTGTGTTACAGGAATTTACTGCCCTCCTGGCCCCCCATCCCAATTCCAAGATAACGTTACAGCCTGGCACCCCCACCACCTCTCGTCTGATCTCCCCACCATCATTCTGTGTGACTTCAACATCCTCATCGATAACATCACAGACCCAGATTCCATTAAACTTCTTGCTCTCTCCTCTTCTTTTGGCCTATCACTATGGATGTCTTCCCCCTCCCACCGTCTCGGCCATGTCCTCGACCTTATCTTTACCCACCTTTGCAATCTTTCTGAATTCATCTTGTCTCCGTTCCCCCTCTCTGACCATCATCTCCTCTCCTTCTCCCTCTCCTCGTCTCCCTTACCTCTCCTATGTCCTAAACACACTCTCATTCGGTTGAATCTTAACACTCTTGACTCTGCAGTCTTTTCCTCCTCTTGAAACTCCTCTATCCACCTTAGCCACTCAGACCTGTCCCAACCTGGCGACCTCCCTCTGCAACCATACCCTCTCTTCTGCCTTTGACTCTGCCTGCCCCGCCACTGCTGGCTCCCTCTGCCATTTCAATCCCCAACCCTGGCATTCTAAAGTCACACGCTTCCTCAAGTTGTGTTCATGGATGGCTGAATGCCATTGGAGGATATCTCGCTCTCTGGCTGATTTTCAACAATTTATTCTCTCCTCCTACAGATCTGCCATCTCTTTAGCCAAACAATCCTACATTACCTCTTCTCTGCTTTCAATTCCTTGCTTTCCCCTCTCACAATTCTCACTCCCCCATCTCACACTCTCCATTGACCTCCATCCTTCATCCCTTTTACTCCTTCCGCCCCACTTCGAGTGAGGAAGTGCATCCTTTATTTCTATCCCCCCTCTTTCCACCTGCCCACTTGATCCCATCCCCTCCCGACTCCTCAGATCTCTTTCACCCATTGCCTGCTCCCACATAGCCCACCTCTTCAATTTATCCTTCTCGTCTGGTACTTTCACTTCATCGTTCAAAAATGCTATAGTCTTGCCTATTCTTAAAAAAACTAATCTTTAACCCATCACCTGCCTTATATCTCTCCTTCCCTTACCCTCTAAACTTCTTGAATGGCTAGTCTACAGCTGTCTCACTAACTACCTCTCCGACAACTCCCTCCTCGATCCTCTCCAATCTGGTTTCCACCTCCCTCACTCCACAGAAACTGCCCTAGCTAAAGTCACAAATGACCTTTTATCTGCCAAATCCCAATGCCACTACTCCCTTCTCATCCTCTTGGACCTTTCTGCAGCCTTCGATACACTCGACCATCCTCTCCTGCTGGACACCCTTTGCTCCTTTGGCCTTTCTGACACTGTCCTCTCTTGGTTCACTTCCTGTATCGCTCCTTCTCTGGCTCCTCCTCCGCCCCTTTCTTACTTCCCATATCTTCACTGGGTGATCTTATCAGCTATTTCGGACTCCAGTACCACCTCTATGCTGATGGCACCCATATCTACCTCTGGTCTCCTGTCCTCTCCCCATCCATCCTCAATAAGGTGTCCAGCTGCCTCTCCACCATTTCTTCCTGGATGTCCCAACCTTTTCCCAAACTCAATATGGCCAAATCTGGACTCATCGTCTTCTTCCCCTCTAGAGACTCCTTCTTTCCTGCCCTCCCCATCACCATTGGCTCTACCATCATCTCTTCTTCACCCCGTTCTTTTTCTGGTAGTCACCCTTGACTCCTCCCTCTTCGTCACCTTGCCTAATCCTGCAGCTTCCATCACTGCAATATAGCCTGGATCAGACCCTTCCTCTCTACTGACGCGACCAAAACTGTCATCCACTTTCTCATCATCTCCAACCTGGATTACTGCAAAATCTTCCTTACTGGCCTCCCCCGCACCCATCTTGCTTCAATTCAGTCCATGCTATGCGCTGCTACCCAACTTTTCTTCCTCTCCTCCCAGACCTCATCTGCCTCACCTCTCTGTCAATCTCTACACTGGCTCCCCCTCAGTTTCATAATCCTCTTCAAACTCCTCACCCTCACCTACATAGCTTTAACTCCACTGCTCCTTATCTCTCCAACCTCTTCGCTACTCATACTCCTTCTCTCCCTCTTCTAACGACTGCCTCCTCACCTCCCATCTGGTCACCACCTGTCATTTCTGCATTCAAGATTTTTCTCGTGCCGCCCCCCTTCTCCGGAGGAAACTCACTTGTTCTGTCAGGCTTTCCCCCAGCCTGCCTAACTTCAAACGCTCCCTCAAAACCCATCTGTTCAGACTAGCCTATCCTTCCTCCATCTAACCCTTTAACCCTCTTTACCATCCTTCTTCATTCACCATACTTTATCTCCCCCTCACTCCTTCCTACTCATGCTTATCTCTCCACTCAGAGTTCTTGTCCCCTCACCTTATCTTCACTCTCTATGTCTCATGTCTGTCTCCCACTCACCTTTAGATTGTAAGCTCCCTTCAGAAGGGCCCTCCATCCTCAATGTCCTCTACCTCTTGTTTACCTTTGCCCCCCCTGTTTCTCTTCTTTGCCACTCGACTCCTGCTGTGGTCTCTCGAGTTCTCCCTTGCCTCTGCAATTTTTGTCCTGACCCTATTAGTGGCACCCACACTAGTGGGCACAGGTTTCAGTCTCCTTTCTCTCCCCTCCTCCCTCCATCCGCATTCTCTGTGCTTTCACCTATTTGCCTGTGCATCTGCTCTCTGCTAAGTATGAAATATTTGTGCTTCTGTACCTTATTTATACTTTCTGTACTTATTGCACTTTCTCATTGCCTTTGCCTGTATGCCGTGTACTGTTACACTGTACTATTGTCCCATGCTCTATGTATGGTGCTGCAGACCCTTTGTGGTACCTCATAAATAAATGATAATAATAATAATAATAATAATAATACTTTTCACTCCTTCATTTCTCACTTTTCCCTCACTAACTTTAAATTTTGATACTGTTCTGTTTAGTCTCATTTGTGTTTTAGATTAACCATGAGAGTGAAAGGACATCAGTACTTGTCTTTGTTATATGTGTCACACTTGTGTGTTTAAAGCTTTTATTACAGGGCAACTAGTAGTGGCAAATGCATTCCACTAAAAATATGGAATGAGTCCTGATTTACACCACCATTTGTTTGATCTATCATCTGTGCAATTACTGCTACTACTATGTGTAAGTTCACTCCTGCAAATCACTGATTCAGCTGGTTGCTAGGTATATAGTTACACACCTTATTCAGCTCTCAGTTTGGCAGCCTCAGGTGTGCAATCATCTACCTCACTCATGCAGCTAATCATCCTGCAGTTTCTGATTGGTGCTGCTTCTTAAACCTCTTTCTTGCTTCATAATAATGCTGGTGATAGTTGCTGCTTGACCTAGTATGCCTTGTATCAAGACCTGTTCTGCTATCAGTGTTTGACCTGGATTGTTCGTTGTCTTCTCCACTCCTGACTCTTGGCTTGTTAAACTGATCTGCATATATATCTCTACCTGCCCATAACCTTGGCTTGTTTATAGAAACTGCTGTCTTCTCTACTACTGACTGTGGCTTGTCTGTTACTTGCATTAACCCCTGCTGGTTGTTAGGAACCCCTCCAGCCGGCACAACACAACCCGGAATCTACTCTGCCAATCAGGTGTTCACTGGAGCCCCTGATGGTGGGGACAGACTGGGCCGCAGACTGACAGAGGGTCGTGAAGTGTGTACCGGCTGGGGAGAACCCAGGCAAGAAGAGTCAGGTCCCCGCAGAGGTCAAGGGCCGGCAGCAGACAACCGTATCGGTAAACAAGCTGAGGTCAGGGGTCACAGGCAAATAGCAGAACCGGTAAGCAGGCCAGAGATCAGGGTCACAGGAAACACGAGCGAAGTCCAATTCAAAGCCAAGGGTCATACACGGGGAGTCAGTAGTGGTATCAGAATACAGGAACAGGAACTAGCAGGTCAGCAGACTGGAGCACAGAAGCTATAACCGGCAGTGAGGCTGCAGACCTCACTGCCTTAAATACTAGTGGCCATCAATCAGAGCCTAGCTCTGAATCACACACAGCCCCCTACCTGATTAATGTATGAAGCATTAATCAGCCCACAGGCTTGTTACATCAAGCCACAGGAAGTTTTACCTTCTGCGCATGCGCGCCCGGCTTCCACCGTTGCCGGGACGCAGCGCAGGGCACAGAGCTTCGGGCAGGATCCGAACGTGACGCCCCGGTCGTCAAGGTGACGGCCGGGATGCCAGAGGGGGCCAGAAGCGAGCCACGGCGGCTGTGAGTACCGCCGCGGCTCGTGACAGTACCCCCCTCTTGAGGAGGGGTTAAGGAACCCCGACATCCAGGTTTCCTTGTAAAAAATTTTAAAAACTCCTTCAATTGCTTAGGGGCATGGAGTTGTCTCCGCGGAACCCAAAACCGCTCTTCAGACCCGCGGTTCCTCCACTGTACCAGGAAAGTGCACCTGCCCTTGCACTCTTTTGGAATCCAGGATCCTTTGGACCACATATCTCCGTGGTCCATTCGAATTTCTCCCAGGCACACTTGGAGATTGGCTCGTATACCGTACAGGCTTCAACAATGAACAATGAAATGTGTTGGGGATCCTTAACGAAACCGGAATTTTTAATCTGAATGCTACGGAATTAACTTTATTGATAATGGAGAATGGTCTAATGAACTTAGGGCCCAACTTTTTGCAAGGCTGTCTGAGCCTGATATTTTTTGTAGAGAGCCATACCTTCTGACCCACCTTGAGAGATTACATGGTACGGTGGCGGTCAGAATTTTTTTTTGCAGCAAATGAAGCTCGTCTCAAAGATGAGTGTACCTTCGTCCAGATAAGTCTGAGGTCCATGGCAGTGGAGCGGATCTCCTGGTTACCAACAGATTTGATTGAGTATAAGGAGTTGGATCTGGGGTGAAAGCCATAATTGCAAAAAAACTGAGAGACTTTGGTGGATGAATGACATGAGTTATTACAAGCAAATTCCGCCTAGGGTAACAAGGAGGACCAGTTATCATGGAATTCTGATGTGTAGCATCTTAAAAATTGCTCTAAGGCCTGGTTAACCCTTTCGGTTTGACCGTTTGACTGAGGGTGGTATGCAGATGACAAACTGATTTTAATTCCGAGTAGGGTACAGAAGGATTTCCAGAACTGTGCAATGAATTGTGATCCACGATCAGAAACTATATCAAAAGGAAGTCCATGGAGACGGAAAATATGCTGTATGAAGAGAGTGGCTAGATCTCGAGCAGTAGGAAGTCGGGTTAATGGAATGAAATGTGCCATTTTGCTGAAGCGATCTACCACGACCCAAATGGTATTGTGTCCCGCAGAAGGTGGTAAAGCAACGATAAAGTCCATGGACAAATGTGTCCAAGGCTTTGCAGGAGCGGCCAACGGAACCAACTGACCTACCGGGCAAGTCCTGGGAACTTTGTTCCTGGCACAAACTTCACAAGACAAAACGTGACTCTTGACGTCGGCAGACAGTGATGGCCACCATACAGTATGGGAAAGGATTTCAAATGTTTTGAAGACTCCAGGGAGTCCAGCAGACTGACTATTGTGTGCTTCGGTAAGGACTGCCTTTCTTAAATGAACAGGAACAAACAAGCATCCTACCGGAGTATTGTCAGGAGCCAACCTCTGGAACCTTTGTAAGGTACAGCTCAAATCTTGAGTTAATCCGGCGTGGATCATAGACACAGGAACAATAGGTTCTGGGCTAGTGACCGGAGCATGATGTGCCATAAATCTTCTGGACAGGGCGTCCGCTTGAATATTTTTAGAACCAGGACGATAGGTGATAATAAAGTTAAACCGAGTGAAGAACAGAGACCAACAAGCCTGTCGGGGGTTCAGACGTTTGGCTGACTGTATATACTGCAGATTCTTATGATCCGTTATGACGGAGATCTGGTGTGTGTCGCCATTCCTCAAAGGCCCATTTAATTGCCAACAATTCTCGGTTTCCCACGTCATAGTTGGTTTCCGCTGAGTAGAACTGACGGGAAAAAAAGGCACATGGATGCAAGCGGTGGGTCTGAGGATCTTTTTTTGACAAGATGGCTCCAGCACCGACGTCAGAGGCATCTACCTCAAGAATAAACGGTACCTTAGGGTCCGGGTGTCTGAGGACTTGAGCGGACACAAAAGCTTTCTTCAGGGTTTTGAATGCAGTTATTGCCTGTTGTGACCAAACAGCTGGATCACCTCCTTTGCGGGTCAAGCTGACTATAGGAGCCACGATGTCAGCGAAACCGCCAATAAATCTCCTGTAATAATTGGCGAAACCCAGGAATCTCTGGACCGCCTTGAGGTTATTGGGTTGTACCCAATCCAGGATTGCCTGGACCTTGGTTGGGTCCATGGAGAAACCTTCTGAGGAGATTATATAGCTCAAGAAGGATACCTTCTGAACCTCGAACTCGCATTTCTCGAGTTTAGCGTAGAGGTGATGTTCCCGCAATTTCTGTAAGACTTGTCTGACATGAATGACCCTGGTGCACAGACAATGATTTGGAATGTATGAGAATGTCATCTAAGTAGACAACAGTATCGGTAAACAAGCTGAGGTCAGGGGTCACAGGCAAATAGCAGAATCGGTAAGCAGGCCAGAGATCAGGGTCACAGGAAACACGAGCGAAGTCCAATTCAAAGCCAAGGGTCATACACGGGGAGACAGTAGTGGTATCAGAATACAGGAACAGGAACTAGCAGGTCAGCAGACTGGAGCACAGAAGCTATAACCGGCAGTGAGGCTGCAGACCTCACTGCCTTAAATACTAGTGGCCACCAATCAGAGCCTAGCTCTGAATCACACACAGCCCCCTGCCTGATTAATGTATGAGGCATTAATCAGCCCACAGGCTTGTTACATCAAGCCACAGGAAGATTTACCTTCTGCGCATGCGCGCCCGGCTTCCTCCGTTGCCGGGACACAGCGCAGGGCACAGAGCTTCCGACCGTTGCCAGGATCTGGAAGTGATGCCCCAGTCGTCAAGGTGACGGCCGGGACGCCAGAGGGGGCCAGAAGCGAGCCGCGGCGGCTGTGAGTATCGCCGCAGCTCGTGACACTGGTCTGATTGTCAGTTTGCAAAATTAGACCACCTGGTTGTTTACTACCTGCTTCCATGTGCTGTCCACTTCACCAGGCAAATGCCAGTCTTGTTCTAAGTTTACTTTATGAAACCATCAAGGTTGCTCACTAACTCCTACCTTATTCTGTCTACTCCACTGGGCAATTGTAAATCAACAACTACTACTACCACCTGTGCCCAAGTCTTGAGGGCAACTGAGTAATGTGGAACCTATCTAGTTACTTGGAAAGGGGGCTGCTAAAGGCGAACATCTCGAGAAGCAGTTCTAGTAGTTGAGGATTACATACACATGCCCTAAGCACCTACTAGCTGACAAAAAAGAAGGTGCAAAGTTAGGCGGAACAACCTAAGGACCTGTAACATATCTGAAACAGTCAGAGGTCTCCAGGTGGAGTATTTCCTTTTGCACCTCTTCCTCACGCTGGTACCATCAATCCCAGATGACATGCTTATTCTTAACTTTTCATCCCAGCTAACAGGGCTTCAATATTTAGAGAGAAGTCATACTATGCTTGCATTATTACAAGGCAAAAGAATAAATCTATAGGGAGGTGAGACACCAGATATCACTAACGATGGGACAAATATACCAAGATCTGGCACCGTCAACTCTGATCAAGAAGAAATACATAATAGAAATAACAAATATAGATGGGTCTTCCTCTTCTATTTACTGTAGGCAGGTGATTAGCCTTATTCATACTATCAATTCTTAGAGCTTCTCGACCCTAGTGCTTTCTTTCAATGTTGAGAAAGCATTTGAAGTAATTAACTGGCCCTGCATGTTCACTTCACCAATTTAGGTTCGGGGATGATATCCTTTAGGGTATTCAAGCCCACAGACCACCTTTCACTGTGATTTCAGAACCAAAAAGCCAATGTGAATGCAAAAGAGTTTTTACAACACTCTTATCAAAACACATTTCTACTTAGGGATTCTTCATATTGGCCCACCTTCTAACCATAATGTCATACAAAAATGATGTTACCTACACACAGCATGTCAAAAGTTCCCCTTAATTTACAGTCATGACTCCTGTAAGTTTAATTGACAAAAATAGTAATTTTCCTGTGTCCTAGTTTCCCTCCATACAAACTTAGTCCAGCTGATCAGCCCCTTGTCAACTAGTTCAGATGTCTTGAGAAATAACAGAAAGAATATGAGGGGTCTGTTGTTGGATTTTAGTGTTGGATATTGATATAACCTTAAAGAGGGATTCCATGAAGTTTTAGCTTTTACGACATGTGCAATAAATTGGTATAGACACTCTCAGCTGTAGCACACAGCTGGATCTTGCTATACATAAATACATCATGGGCAGAGCTCAAGAATCTAGAGATAATCAAAACAAAGCAAAGTAATTAAGTCTCCCCTTCTCAGGTTTTAACACATGGTTGGACACAGTTCCTGTGAGCAACACCAAAGTAATATTATCAGCTATTTATTTGCGGTTTTACGTAACGTGTAAGTAGCTGGCATATAACATTCACTCACAGATATGATGAGCTTTTCAAAAATAATTTTCCCCAAATCAACAAATACATAATATTTGAACATGTTCAGATAGCAGATATTTATATCCTGATTGGTCAATAATGTAACACTTAAAATTATATTGTTGCCTAGACTGCTATGAATATTCCTGACCCTGCCAGTACAGATCTATTTTACCTCACCTGCTTACTTGGTTTGTACAGTTCCTTTTGAAGAACTGTCCTCGGAGAACAAATTTCACAAACTAAAGGTGTGCTATTTCCAATGGGGATAAATGTTTTCCCGGATTTTCACCTTTACTGTCTAGCTTTCCATCTAAGCCAAGCAATAGCCTTGTGTGCAGCCAGTCATGCCCCAAGACTGATAGACATAGAAACCAGCTCCTGTGAACTACCTCTCTGGCCTATATTGTTGGAGTCCCAGCTAGTGTTCTTTATCATTCTCACATCCTGTTATCTAAGTTACTGTCAAATACGGGACTACTGCAGACTCCACTTTAGTGCTACCTCCCTTCCCGCTCTTCTTACCCCCATTTGGATTAACTCTGAATTTCCATCTGGGCAATCCATGTTTCATTTCTACCATGTTTCAACATAGGCAATGGAAAATAGTTACTGTGCCCACTTGATGGTCCTACAAACAACAATTTGTTCTCTCTGCTTGCAAATAAAATATTATATTACCTTCCGCCTAAACGAAATATTACCACTAATCCTGTTTCAGTCCTTCTGCAAATGCAACCCGCTCTTAAAGGGTTAATCCTCTATAATCTATTGGTAACGACAAACTGATACCTCATATGAACTTAACTGGGTAGCAGATTTTGGAATGCCACCATAGGAAGGCTGTAAAAAACCTGGTTTATGAAAAACCGTCTGTCCAAATCTGGTTTTTCTACAACAAACCAAGTTTTCAAAATGATTCTTCAAGATGATTTTCAGACCCACTCCTGTCATCTTTTCAGTTAGCATTCAATTTAAGCCTATGATAGCTACCAGGCGCGGGCTGGGAGAGGGATGGCCGGGGGGCACACAGGCGGCCGCATCATATGACAGGGGATGCGGCCGCGTCATTGAATGCGGGGGGGAAAACTATGTTTTTTGCAACCGGGGGGCGGCCGGCCGGCCTACCCCCCGGCCCTAATAGCCGTCTGACCCAGCGGCCCGGGGGGCCTTTGCCCCCCTGCCCCCCGGGCCACCCCGCCCCTGATAGGTACCGATACATATCAGTCATAGCTTCATGCTTAGTGTTACCTGAACTTCACTTTCTACAGCCAGAGTCTCCAGAGTCAGCTTCAGACTCTCCCCCACATCTTTAAAGTACAAATGCAGGACATTTTAACATTTTATATTTGTAACCAAAACATGTAAAATGGATTACCTAACCATGCTAATTTAGGATTGAAATGTACAATGAAGTATACATGGACTGAATACATGCTGCATGAATATTTGCTGAGATGTGTTTCTAAAACATTTTGATACATTTTAATGCCCAAAACGGTTTCACCATGCAGCATATATGTTTCTATTCCACCAAATATACTGCCCACACACATTGAGTCAAATGTAGACAGTATTATTAGGTTAAAAATTTAAATGTAGACAGTATTATATGGTTAGGGATAGGGTTAGAATTAAGTTTAGGGATATTATTATCAACCTAATAATATTGTAGGTATAGCAAAAAAAAATTCAACTATTTTGATTTTCTGTTTCACAGATTAGTGATTGTCACTCACCAGACTGTGAGTGCTTCCTCCCGTGTGTTTAGGAACCGTGGCCGTCTACCATCCTGAGGGTCTGCGCATGCGCAGCCCTTTCAAACCTTCAGTACCTGTTCCTTTTAGTTAATTGGCTGATCAGGCAACACTCCCTATTTAAAAGCACCTGAGTTCCATACCTCGTTGCCTGATCTTGGAGTCTCATTCCCAATGAGCCTCTGAAGGTGTTCCTGTGTTTCCTCGTGTATTCAGCTCTGCTGATTCCTGTGGTTTCCAGACCACTTCAAATCTCCTGTGATTTCCAGACCACTTCAACTCTCCTGTGGTTTCCAGACCACTTCAACTCTCCTGTGGTTTCCAGACCACTTCAACTCTCCTGTGGTTTCCAGACCACTTCAACTCTCCTGTGTTTCATCGTGACTGTATTAGCTGATTCCTATCCGCTGCCTCCGTGCACTACAGATATCAGCTCACTTCAACTCTGCTGTGTTTCATCGTGACTGTATTAGCTGATTCCTATCCGCTGCCTCCGTGCACTACAGTTATCAACTCACTTCAACTCTCCTGTGTTTCATCGTGACTGTATTAGCTGATTCCTATCCGCTGCCTCCGTGCACTACAGTTATCAGCTCACTTCAACTCTCCTGTGTTTCATCGTGACTGTATTAGCTGATTCCTATCCGCTGCCTCCGTGCACTACAGTTATCAACTCACTTCAACTCTCCTGTGTTTCATCGTGACTGTATTAGTTGATTCCTATCCGCTGCCTCCGTGCACTACAGTTATCAGCTCACTTCAACTCTCCTGTGTTTCATCGAGACTGCACCAGCTGATTCCTATCCGCTGCCTCCGTGCTCAACAGTTCCAGCTCATCTCAACTCTCCCGTGTTTCATCGTGACTGCACCTGCTGATTCCTATCCGCTACCTCTGTGTACCTGCAGTGTCCTGCTTGCCGCTACCCTTCAGTTCTACTCGTGTCTGCAGCCAGCTGATCCGCTCTCCGTGCTTCTACAGTGTTCCTACCTGTGTCAACTCGCCAGTCTGCATCGGATCAACGCCTCGCTGCTTTCATCTCGTCTAGACCATCTCTACTCTTCAGTGTTCTCCAGGTGTCCAGTTCTATATACTACTGCTTCCTGAGTATTTGTTTCTATCTCTGCTGGTCTACCTACCTGTGCGCTGCACCTACTTGATTACCGCTTCTACCCTCCTGGGACTTCGCATCCTGCCGGCCTCCAGCCGTTCAGGTATCTCTGCACTCCTGTCTGACAGCCTGCTCCTGAACCACGGTATGCATACTTCTCATTGACTGTGTTGGTGTATTGCATATCTTGCTGGACTGAGTTGTTCTCCCCTGGAGTTTACTATCCGCTGAGACTATTTCCATCATTTGACTGTGTTACCTTTTGCCCGGATAGTTCCTGTGACTTTATATTATTGTGCAGTGCTGTTCAGTCATTTATATATTGTGCATATCATCGTGGGATCAAGCTCAGTGTGCCCGTGTATACTCTGCATTACATTTCTCTCCCCGTGCTCCTCCTCACATATATATTCAGTGGTACAACTTGCTAGAGGCAGACCACTGTTCCCTGTTCCCTGAGTCACCTGTTCCTGTATCCTTTCACTATAGCAGTGGTACAACTTGCTAACGCAGACCACTGACTTTCCCGGATACCTCCACCTGGTTTCCATTCCTTCACCTAGACAGCGGTACAACTTGCTAACGCAGACCGCTGACTCTCATCACCTCCTCGTTGCTTCTGGACATTCCTCCTCACTATAGCAGTGGTACAACTTGCTACCGCAGACCACTGACTACCCTCACGTTTCCTTTGTCCATTCAGTTCCTCGTGTACTATTACCTATATATTACCAGTGCTGCTAGTCATAGACTTTCCACGAGCATTCTCTACCATCTGCTGTCTCCTGTTCCGTGATCACCCCGCTACCAGAGTACCATATTACCATCTATACTGCTCTGGTAAGTCCATCACCTGGTGATCCCTGGGTAAAGACTCCTAGTGCCCGTGACAGTAAGATCAGGCCATGACAGACCCAGATTCGGAACCTACAGCTAAAGAGATGCTGCAGCATCTGGTTACCCGTGTGGAGCAACAGGATGCTCGCCAACAGCTGTTACTACAATGTTACCAGGCGTTAGCCTCCCAAGGAACATCTGGACAGAATGTTACAGCTAATGTTGAAGCTCCTGTGCTTTCCTCCGTTTCCCCAGTGCCATCCCAGGTGTCTACGGCTTCCACGCTTCACCTGCCTACTCCGTCAAAGTATGATGGAAACCCCAAAACTTGTAGGGGTTTTCTCAACCAATGCTCAGTTCATTTTGAGCTCCAACCTCAAAATTTTTCTACCCATCGTTCCAGAGTGGCCTATCTTATTTCATTGTTTTCTGGACAAGCTCTGGCTTGGGCTTCCCCTCTGTGGGAGAGGAACGATCCAGTATTACAAGATAGTGCCAAATTTATTTCTATGTTCCGAAGTGTATTCGATGAACCAGGTCGTGTAATCTCCGCTGCTTCCAGCATTCTCCGTTTACGTCAGGGTTCTCGTACAGTAGGCCAGTACGTCATTCAATATAGGATATTAGCCTCTGAACTTCAGTGGAACACTGAAGCATTAATTGCCGCCTTCTGGCAGGGGCTCTCCGATAAAATTAAAGATGCACTGACTACCCAAGAGCTACCCACGTCATTAGAAGATTTGATCTCTCTCTGCCATCGTGTAGACATGAGGTTTCGTGAAAGGGAATCTGAAAAAACAACTTCAGTTAAAGCACCTCTTCGCTCAACCTCTCAACTTTGTCCAGCTTCATCTCCTGTGATCCCCATGGAGATAGGGCGTTCCAAATTAACCTCTGAGGAGAGTAACCGAAGAGTAAAGAATAGACTTTGTATCTATTGTGCTGATTCCACACATATGCTCAATTCTTGCCCTAAGAAATCGGGAAATGCCAGGCCCTAACTAGTTCTGGAGAGGTGAAGTTAGGGTCCCTGGAGTCCTCTCCATGTTCCACAAAATTAAAAGTCTGCGCTTTTGATGTTACGATTTCCTTTGCTACCAAATTCTTTGAGTCCCAAGCACTGATTGATTCTGGAGCAGCAGGAAATTTCATTTCTAAATCCCTAGTGAATCAATGGTCCCTACCAGTGTTTACTTTGAAAACACCGATTACTGTGACTGCTATAGATGGATCACGTCTCATCAATGGTCTCATCACCCAGAGTACGTCTCCAGTAACGCTTCAGATTGGTGTGCTACACCATGAAGAGATTTCGTTTTTAATTCTTCCTGTTACTACAAGTCCGATTGTTTTAGGCCTTCCATGGCTTTAATGTCATTCTCCCCAGATTGACTGGCGCACTCCTCAGGTTACGTCTTGGGGAGCTGAATGTCATCATCGTTGTCTTTCCCAAGTCATTCCTCTTAAAATACAGCAATCTTCCATCTCATCTTCCTCACCAGGACTTCCTCCTCAGTATGCTTCATTTGCCGATGTTTTTGATAAAGCTCAGTCTGAACGTCTTCCTCCTCATCGTTCATGGGATTGTCCGATCGATCTTCTACATGGCAAGACTCCTCCTAGGGGTCGGGTGTATCCACTTTCGTTACCTGAAACTCAAGCTACATCTGAATACATCCAAGAGAATCTCCAGCGAGGTTTTATTCGACCTTCCACCTCTCCCGCTGGAGCCGGGTTCTTCTTCGTAAAAAAGAAGGATGGATCACTACGCCCCTGCATAGATTTTCGTGGACTTAACGCCATTACTATTAAAAATCGGTATCCCATTCCTCTGATTACTGAGTTATTCGATCGCATTAAGGGAGCTCGGATCTTTACCAAGTTGGATCTTCGTGGTGCCTATAATTTAATTAGAATCCGGTCCGGTGACGAATGGAAGACAGCTTTCAACACCAGAGATGGGCATTATGAATATTTAGTAATGCCTTTCGGGTTATGTAATGCCCCCGCTGTTTTCCAAGGCTTCATTAATGAGATCTTTCGGGACTTGGTATATGTATGTGTCGTTGTCTACCTGGACGACATACTGATCTTTTCACAGGACCTGCCTTCTCATCACCAACATGTGGCAGAGGTCCTTTCCAGACTCCGGAAAAATTCATTATTCTGCAAACTAGAAAAATGTTTATTCGAGTTGCCCCAGATTCCATTTTTGGGTTATATTGTCTCCGGAGTTGGCCTACAAATGGATCCAGAAAAGGTGAATGCTGTGTTACATTGGCCCCAGCCAACTACTCTTCGTGCCATTCAGCGTTTTTTAGGTTTTGCCAATTACTATAGACGCTTCATTCAAGACTTCTCGTCCATTGCATCTCCTATTGTGGCCCTGACTCGTAAAGGGGCCAATACTAAGCAATGGTCATCTGAGGCTCTCCAAGCCTTTCAATTTCTGAAAGAGTCCTTCTCCTCTGCTCCCATTCTTCGACAGCCTGATGTGACACTTCCCTTCTTCCTAGAAGTCGATGCCTCTAATGTTGGCTTAGGAGCCATTCTCTCCCAACGATCGGAGCAACAAAAATTCCATCCTTGTGCCTTTTACTCTCGGGGTCTCCTGCCTGCGGAGAGGAACTACACTATCGGGGACAAGGAGTTGCTGGCTATCAAAGTAGCATTAGAGGAGTGGAGATACTTGTTGGAAGGAGCTCGTCACCCTGTGACGATTTTCACGGATCATAAGAACTTGTCATACCTAGAGTCTGCCCAATGCTTGAATCCTCGTCAAGCAAGATGGTCTCTTTTCTTTTCTCGTTTCGAATTAATCATAACCTTCAAACCAGCTGCCAAGAACAAGAAAGCTGACGCTCTATCCCGAGCTTTTGTGACGTCCTCTCACGTCGAAGAGGTTCCCAACCACTCTATACTAGACCCCAAATGTATTTCGCTGGCTGCTTCTTCCACTAAAGTGCTACCATTTGGGAAGACTCTCGTGCCTCCTACTCTTAGGAGGAAAATCCTTTCGTGGTTCCACTCTTCTCGTTTTTCTGGACATGCTGGGGAACGCAAGACCTTTGAGATTCTCTCTCGAAGCTACTGGTGGCCCTCGATGAGGAGAGACGTCAAAGAGTTTGTAGCTGCGTGTGAATTGTGTTCTCAGTTTAAGTCCTCCCGCAGAACTCCAGCGGGTTTGCTTCAACCACTACCCATTCCATCCAAGCCCTGGACCCATATTAGTATGGACTTTGTTACTGATCTTCCGCCTAGTAAAAATTGTAATACTATTTGGGTAGTGGTAGACAGATTTTCGAAGATGGCTCATTTTGTCCCTTTGTCTGGTTTGCCTTCCTCGTCTACTCTGGCTGAACATTTCGTTAAGGAAATCTTTCGTATTCATGGATGTCCGTCTGAGATTGTGTCAGATAGAGGAGTACAATTCGTTTCCAGATTCTGGCGGGCCCTTTGTAAAACCTTGGGCATACGATTAGCACTCTCATCTTCCTACCATCCTCAATCAAACGGACAAACTGAAAGGGTCAATCAAGATCTTGAGACCTTTATAAGGATGTTCTCATCAGCCAATCAAGACAACTGGGTAGAATTGCTTCCTTGGGCTGAATTCGCTCATAATAACATGTACCATGAGTCATCTTCCAAAACTCCATTCTTTGTTGTTTACGGTCACCATCCGTCTTTTCCGGAATTTCCTGCCCTCCCTCCCACCCAAGTTCCTGCTGTAGAGACTGTTTGTCAGACCTTCAAAAATATTTGGTCTCAGGTCAAAACCTGTTTGAAGAAGACATCTGCCAAATATAAGTCTTTTACAGATAAGAAGAGGCGGGCTATTCCACCACTGAAAATTGGAGATCGGGTCTGGTTATCGACCAAAAATATTCGTTTGAAGGTCCCATCTATGAAATTCGCTCCCCGTTTTATTGGTCCATATAGGATCATTCAAGTGATAAATCCAGTTTGTTTCAAACTTCTACTTCCTAAGAATCTTCGTATTTCCAACGCCTTCCATGTGTCCTTGCTCAAACCTCTCATCATCAACCGTTTCTCGGTCCCTCCTTCAGCACCTCAGCCAGTTCAAGTTCATCAAGAGGAAGATTTCGAGATTACTCATATATTGGACGCAAAAATTTCACGAGGAGTTCTTCGTTTCCTCGTTCATTGGAAGGGCTTTGGTCCTGAGGAGCGGTCATGGATCAAAGCTGAAGATCTCAACGCTCCAGCTCTTCTTAAGAAGTTTTATTCCAAAAATCCGGACAAGCCCGGTTCCAGGTGTTCTGTGCCCACCTTTAAAAGGGGGGGATATTGTCACTCACCAGACTGTGAGTGCTTCCTCCCGTGTGTTTAGGAACCGTGGCCGTCCACCATCCTGAGGGTCTGCGCATGCGCAGCCCTTTCAAACCTTCAGTACCTGTTCCTTTTAGTTAATTGGCTGATCAGGCAACACTCCCTATTTAAAAGCACCTGAGTTCCATACCTCGTTGCCTGATCTTGGAGTCTCATTCCCCATGAGCCTCTGAAGGTATTCCTGTGTTTCCTCGTGTATTCAGCTCTGCTGATTCCTGTGGTTTCCAGACCACTTCAACTCTCCTGTGGTTTCCAGACCACTTCAACTCTCCTGTGTTTCATCGTGACTGTATTAGCTGATTCCTATCCGCTGCCTCCGTGCACTACAGTTATCAGCTCACTTCAACTCTCCTGTGTTTCATCGTGACTGTATTAGCTGATTCCTATCCGCTGCCTCCGTGCACTACAGTTATCAACTTACTTCAACTCTCCTGTGTTTCATCGTGACTGTATTAGCTGATTCCTATCCGCTGCCTCAGTGCACTACAGTTATCAGCTCACTTCAACTCTCCTGTGTTTCATCGTGACTGTATTAGCTGATTCCTATCCGCTGCCTCCGTGCACTACAGTTATCAACTCACTTCAACTCTCCTGTGTTTCATCGTGACTGTATTAGTTGATTCCTATCCGCTGCCTCCGTGCACTACAGTTATCAGCTCACTTCAACTCTCCTGTGTTTCATCGAGACTGCACCAGCTGATTCCTATCCGCTGCCTCCGTGCTCAACAGTTCCAGCTCATCTCAACTCTCCCGTGTTTCATCGTGACTGCACCTGCTGATTCCTATCCGCTACCTCCGTGTACCTGCAGTGTCCTGCTTGCCGCTACCCTTCAGTTCCACTCGTGTCTGCAGCCAGCTGATCCGCTCTCCGTGCTTCTACAGTGTTCCTACCTGTGTCAACTCACCAGTCTGCATCGGATCAACGCCTCGCTGCTTTCATCTCGTCTAGACCATCTCTACTCTTCAGTGTTCTCCAGGTGTCCAGTTCTATATACTACTGCTTCCTGAGTATTTGTTTCTATCTCTGCTGGTCTACCTACCTGTGCGCTGCACCTACTTGATTACCGCTTCTACCCTCCTGGGACTTCGCATCCTGCCGGCCTCCAGCCGTTCAGGTATCTCTGCACTCCTGTCTAACAGCCTGCTCCTGAACCACGGTATGCATACTTCTCATTGACTGTGTTGGTGTATTGCATATCTTGCTGGACTGAGTTGTTCTCCCCTGGAGTTTACTATGCGCTGAGACTATTTCCATCATTTGACTGTGTTACCTTTTGCCCGGATAGTTCCTGTGACTTTATATTATTGTGCAGTGCTGTTCAGTCATTTATATATTGTGCATATCATCGTGGGATCAAGCTCAGTGTGCCCGTGTATACTCTGCATTACATTTCTCTCCCCGTGCTCCTCCTCACATATATATTCAGTGGTACAACTTGCTAGAGGCAGACCACTGTTCCCTGTTCCCTGAGTCACCTGTTCCTGTATCCTTTCACTATAGCAGTGGTACAACTTGCTAACGCAGACCACTGACTTTCCCGGATACCTCCACCTGGATTCCATTCCTTCACCTAGACAGCGGTACAACTTGCTAACGCAGACCACTGACTCTCATCACCTCCTCGTTGCTTCTGGACATTCCTCCTCACTATAGCAGTGGTACAACTTGCTACCGCAGACCACTGACTACCCTCACGTTTCCTTTGTCCATTCAGTTCCTCGTGTACTATTACCTATATATTACCAGTGCTGCTAGTCATAGACTTTCCACGAGCATTCTCTACCATCTGCTGTCTCCTGTGCCGTGATCACCCCACTACCAGAGTACCATATTACCATCTATACTGCTCTGGTAAGTCCATCACCTGGTGATCCCTGGGTAAAGACTCCTAGTGCCCGTGACAGTGATGCAGAGAGCAGCCCGCACAGATGCCCAGGCCCGGAAGAGGAGGGGCAAGAAGAGGAGGTGTCTAAGGAGCAGATGGCAGAGGAGGAGACAATGGAAACCTTGGAAGCATCTTGCAATTGAAGATAAACCTGGATGAAGGTAAATAAATGTAGTATCTTACCCTACTTGAAAACCATGTTTGTTTATGAAGGCATAACACTGTAGGCTTTAGATGAGTCATTGTTGGCTAAGGCCAATTATTGTGCTGTTATAACTTCAGAGAGTGTGTAAGTGTTTCCATTTAAGAATTTTATTATATTACATTTTCATTTTTTGCACAAAAAATAAAGCAATCTGTATTTGCACAGTAACAAGTAATGTAATTCAAAGAGTTTTTCCAAATATTCTGGGCGCGAGAACAGGCTTGATGCCTTTGTCTCTATAAAATCGAGATATGTATAATTGTAGCTTTGTTACATAAACCTGTCAGTGATGATTGCATAATGCAAAAGGTTTAGGGCAATAACATAATTGTCAAAACTATAAAAGAAAGCAACCTCATTTCACAAAAATTATGTATGTACTGTGTATTTAAGAAATGTTTAATAATTGAAAAAAAAATCTCTCCTCACTGATGAATAGAGAGGACCCAGACATACCTGAATGGCCTCTGACATTTAATAGGAATAGGATTTCCTGGGCCATATGCTTGATTATGTCAACTATTTCTTAGTAAAGATTTTATTTTTGTTATTGTTTTATTGAACATAATTTGGATGGTTTTCTTCAAAATTGCAGAGACAGTACAGTATACATATACATAATAAGGTATTAATAGTTAGAGTGCAAAAGTGTTTAGTAACAAATGGGGCAGTCACATAAGATTATCAATGGCCAAAACATAGACAATCGACACATACATAATAAGGTAGTAATAATCATGTTCCAAATGAAACCAAACCGTTCCTAATGGGGATGTGGCAGTACACCAGACATACACAGTATTAATGTAACATTACTGTATTCCTGTAGAATATATGAAGGGTCTTTTGTTAATTGTAAGGACTGTTAATTCAGAAATTTGGCATACGCTGCACTCTACACTTACAAACAAGCTATACGCACCTGTACATTCAGGGTTGATATAGGTATAAGTCTATCTGACATATGCCTGATGTAAATGTGGTGCATATGCTGCTGGCGCAAAGCTGGATGCTGGGTAGCACAGTGGCCTAGTGGTTAGCACGTCTGCCTCACAGCACTGGGGTCATGAGTTCGATTCCCGACCATGGCCTTATCTGTGTGGAGTTTGTATGTTTTCCCTGTGCTTACGTGGGTTTCCTCCGGGCGCTCCGGTTTCCTCCCACACTCCAAAAACATACTAGTAGGTTAATTGGCTGCTCTCAAAATTGACCCTAGTCTCTCCCTCTCTGTGTGTCTGTGTGTGTATGTGTCTATATTAAGGAATTTAGACTGTAAGCCCCAGTGGGGCAGGGACTGATGTGAATGAGTTCTCTGTACAGCGCTGCGGAATTAGTGGCGCTATTTAAATAAATGATGATGATGATGATGATGATGATGAAATAATTAGCTATTTTACTGGGTATTTTTTATCAAATGCATCCAACTCAGCATCAGGTCTAATGTAAATCTATTATAGCAAGTCAGGAGGAGGTTAATATGATGGTACAATGTACACCCATGGCAACCAGTCAGCTTCTGTTATTTGCTTAGTATAGTTAGAAAATTAAAACAGAAATTATAGTTTGATATAGGTTACAGCACATTTGTGCAAATAATACTATATGTTACATAACTCAACATTCTCTTTGGTTCTTATATCTTGTAAGATTAAATCCAGTGGAAGATATTATTGCTGGTTTTATTTTGAAAACAAAAGTAATAATAATAATAAAATATATATACACTGATCAGCCAAAACATTAAAACCACCTGCCTAATATTGTGTAGGTCCCCCTCGTGCTGCCAAAACAACTCTGACCTGTCAATGCATGGACTCCACACTACCTCTGAAGATGTCCTGTGGTTTCTGGCACCAAGAAGTTAGCAGCTTGGTTTTTTCCTATAGTGCATACTGGTGCCATCTTTTCCCCAGGTAAATAAAACGCACGCACCCGGCTGTCCACATGATGTAAAAGAAAACATTATTCATCAGACCAGGCCACCTTCTTCCATTACTCCATGGTCCAGTTCTTGCGCTCACGTTCCCATTTGTAAGTGCTTTCGGGGGTGGACAGGGGTCTGCCTGCTCATTCTGACGGGTCTGCGGATACACAGCTTCATACACAGCAAGCTGCGATGCACTGTGTGTTCTGACACCTTTCTATCATTGCCAACATTGACTTTTTCTGCAATTTGTTCTCCAGTAGCTCTTCGTTGGGATTGGAACAGACCAGCTAGCCTTCACTCCCCATGCAAATCAAGGAGCCTTGGACACCCATGACCCTCTTGCTGGTTGACTGGTTATCCTTCCTTGGACCACTGTTGGTAGATACTAACTACTGCGTACTGGGAACGCCCCACAAGACCTGCTATTTTGGAGATGCTCTGACCCAGTCGTCTAGCCATCACTATTTGTCCCTTGTCAAAGTCGCTCAGATCCTTACACTTGCCCATTTTTTATTCTTCCAACACATCAACTTGAAGAACTTACTGTTCACTTGTTGCCTAATATATCCCACCCCTTGACAGGTGTCCTTGTAACAAGATAATCCATGTTTTTCATTTCATGGTTCAGTGGTTTTAATGTTGTGACTGATGGCATTGTCAGGGAGAGCCGCCTTTGCTAACTCCCTGATCTAATAGCTTATCAAATAATCAGAGTCGTGATCACCTCTATTTTGTCAAGAAACTGCTCCTAACTACCTTTACCTGTCACAAAATGAACTCTACGCCCTTGTGACTTGGAAGTTTACTGTAAGGGGACACACAGAATTCCAGTCTCAATCTCGCACTCAACTATCATTTAGGCTAAAGATTTAACTGATCCCTTCCCTTAAACAGACACACACTTCCACACCTCTCCCCAACTGCCACCGTCTATGTATAAGGCCCGTAGGACGCTAATGACTTAATTACCCAATTGCGCACACTCTGCACTCCGATAGCTAACACTTCCCACACTGGTGTTTAAAGGGTTAACACAGCTAAGCAATCCTCCTCTTCTAAACCGGCAGTGAATTTGTTTAGAACAATAAGGACAGCACTTATTAAATGTTAGATTTAATATGCAAAAAAGTACAATGCTTACATGTTATAAGACAATTAATAAAAGGTGCCAAAATATATGACAAAGCAAATAAAAAAAAAAAAAGGACGAAATTTCAGAGTATAAATTACATGCGAGTTATATAATCTGCGCCAAGGGAAATTGTCTTGGAAAATGGACAGCTTATCAATGTTCATTGATTTCCCAAAAGTCTAACAAAATCTTGTAAATGGTTTCCTCTTTTAAAGACACTTTTTCCACATTTTCCCTCCAGGGGAGGCTTGTGAATCAGTTTTTGCAACCACACAGACCCAATTTTATCATTAATAAATCCAATACAAATTTATAAATTTTCAGATACCAAACAGAGACAGGTTAAGTGTATTAGATGAGCTGATAATCATTTAATCTCATTCCCTGTGTGACAGACAGCTTTATTTGACGTATGGGCTTCCCTTCATCATACTATTTATGAATATTTGGTGATCACTAATTATATTGATTGTAAGTGGTTCTTCGGAAATAGAATTATATTTGCCTTTATAAAATAGAGCAAACTTTCATGTGGTCACAAAGCCCATGTTTCTTTGTGTAACACCACCTGCTAGGTCGACGGCATAAAGTCTCATCAGGTGCCAAAAATAACTTCGGTACCAGGACATAGCTAATCACATGTGATCTCAGAAGCTATTCATTTACCCCTAAAGGTGTCAATGTTATCTTGTAGCCCTTGGTTCTGCAGAGCCACAGAATGAATGCAGGTCAGAACTTCTGGTCTCACATTTTACACATCATCATCATCAGCTATTTATATAGTGCCACTAATTCTGCAGCGCTGTACAGAGAACTCACCATTGGAGCTTACAGTCTAAATTCCCTACACACAGATACTAGGGTAAATGATAGCAGCCAATTAACCTACTAGTATATTTTTGGAGTGTGGAAGGAAAGCAGTGCACCCAGGGGAAACCCACACAAACACAGGGAGAATATACAAACTCCACACAGATAAGGCCATGGTCAAGAATCAAACTCATGACCCCAGTGCTGTGAGGTACTAAGCCACCGTGCTACTACACATTGAGTTAGGTCATTAACACTGTGCTTTGCTTTGAAGTAATTTGCAGTCTCCCCTAGCTAACTAACTTGATATAATGTTTACAATGCAGTCCCTTATGATAATGTTTTATTCATCACAAATTCTGTTAATTCTGCCCCAAGCAGAAATCTTCAGAATCAAACCGTAGCCCAAGCACCTCAACCAGCAGAGGAGCAATGGAAAAACCACAAGAGCCAGAGAGCACTTATAGGGGAAAATTCAATTAGCCGCTAGATGTCTCTGGAACGTCCGTGAGACACCTCATGGCGGAGATTTGACGGAAATCTCCATTCCTGTGTCCTTTCAAGGAAAAATGAGTGGAGATTTCTATCGTTGTTGCCGACAAAGTGCATGGTGTGATATCCGTGCGGCACAGCTCCAGCAATTGAATCTCCCCCATAGCGTAAATCAGGCTTATCTGTAGTGGTTTCTCTGATCACCTTGCTTTTAACCTGCTAGGGTTCAATTTCACATTAGGATCAACAGAAATGGTTAACAATGTTTAAAACGTCATGTAACTTATCTGAACATCAATAGTGATCTGTAGATCGTACTTTTTGGAACAGCGCTTCGGGTCCAGACCAAACAAATGTCACCAGGGGTCCATAGGAAACGGATGCAGCCAAAATAGTAAACAATGAACAAAATAACGGAACCACAGCATACAGGAAAAGACCCTACATGTTTCGTTAAGGTAACTTCTTCAGGAGTGTGTGGCTTCCCATGCTGTGTCAATTTCTATACATAAGTATATGTATATATATATATATATATATATATATATATATATATATATATATATATGTGTGTATGTATATATATATATATATATATATATATGTTATAGTAATAGTTTATATTAAATTTATAGTGTCAAGATGTAAAGTTAAGATTGTATGTTTTGAACCAACTATTAAATTATTAAAAATTTACATTTCTGTAACAAATTCTTGTATTCTCCAATTCAAACATAGGGTCCAATTTGCTCTACAAATGCATAAAAAAATATTTAGTTTTAGGACTACTCCATAATATATACATACACCTAACTTTAACATTATTTTGTTGGAAGGATTAAGCAGAGAGACTTACTTTAATGAGCCACCATTATTTCCAGGGAATTTATGTTGTTCTCAAACATGTATACAATTGCTAATTGCCTATTACATTTAGGTAGTTTTGAACATTTGGAGTAATCAAGGCACGTATGGAACATTCTTACCTCAACCTTATTATGGCTGGTATAATTGCAACTTTTGCTTGCACTATGAGATAATATTCCTTTTCTAAGAACATGAAAGAATTCTAGATGAATTAACAATAGTCTGTAGGTCAGTGTCGAGCAGAAGAGGAGGAGAAGACAGAACAATTACTCTGCCATTAATAGGAGATGAAAGGGAATGATGAAGTCTAGGCAAAAAGGAAGGATGGAAGCTAATTTGAGTAATGCAGTGATTAGAGACTGAGGTGCTAAACATAATGTTGTGGTAGGAATGAACAGTTTTAACTAACTCTTCTTCTTAGAGTGCAGCACTGTGTCTGAGGAATTCCCAGCAAACCCCCCAACATGTTGAGTATTAGTTATATGTAATTTTGGAGCATGGTCATCAAGTAGCAATGTTTCATTGTTCTGTGTCCACAAATGTCAGTTTTCCATTGTTCTCAGATCAGGTATAATTGATCCATTGTTCTGAAACCCAAGTATCAGTGTGCTCTTATGCTGGGACCACAAAAATGGCAGTTCAGAATGTGGTTGGATTCTGGACACCACTCATTGTGCCCAACCCGCAGGTTGCATATAAGGAGACTATCGTGCTAAAAACTAGTTTTAGTTAACTATATTTTTCAGAATAAAGTGAAACTGAACAAACAATGTGCTATTTTTGCTTACCCTATCCGTACACCTTTTTACAGATCAGGTTATGACCAGGTCATCAATAATCTAAGGAAAACTGAAAGCTTTTACAGCAAGTAATTATTTGCCAACTTGTGGTTAAAATGCATTGGGCTGATAAAGGAAAATCATATAGGCTTTTAGGTAGTATCTCTGCAATACTATGGAAAGTAAAGGGAAAGGGACAAACATTATCAACATGTGGATATTGCAGTGGAAATTTAAGTCAGCTTGATATATTTTGCAATAGTTGGTGTTATACACATGGTTATGGTTAAATATAGTGCATTCTTCCTTTTTATTTTGTTGCTGTGGACAGCTTTCAGGGACAAGCTAAATAGCTTCAATGGGTAGCAGTAGCAACAGTGACACCTATAGGCTATAAAAACGGACAAATCAATATACTAACGATTTCATATTATATTTATGTATGTTCACCTTTAGATTTTCTTAGGTTGCTACTTGTTTTTTTATTTTACTAGCAATCTATTTTTCACAGAGGTGAGGTGGTTATGGGGAGAGGGACATCTGTAAAAAGGGCCCTCCCAAAGATGTACATAGTGACATAACAATAAGTAAAATAACAGTTTTTTAACTTCTGAAATATATTGAAAGTTTCTATTATATTTAATTTTAGTAACATATATTTTGATGATAGTTGCCCTGTAAACATTTGCTGTGAAGGAGTGCGGAGAGTTAATTACATGTATCTATATATGTAATGAGTCTATTTTTTTAAACATACTATATCTCAGTATGAAAACCATTTGTGAAGAACCATGTAGACTGCTGCATCATGTCCAGGTTTAAATGTTTTGCTCCTCTAGACTACATTTGCATTTCTACCTCTGCCATGATGGAGGTCAAAGTGTTGTATGCTATAAAATGAATGTAATGAACAGCTTAATTCCATGGCAGAGAGAATTTAATGTACTGTACAAAATATTTTCAAGCCTGGCACAGTCTGAATACAGTTTGTGGTTAACTCTCCATTCATCTGACTATCCATCACTGCTGTATTCAGAACCCTGGGTCTACAGCATTATACACCCAGTACTTAAAACCTTTAAAAATACATAGAACTCAAATATCAAGATCTGCATGTCTTTGATGCCTTAGGGAGATACTAATTTCTGGCACCTCATATGCATGCCATACGCAGGCCAATATATGAAATGGAGAAAAGTTCTTTCCCCGGTTGTTTTTACTGCAGATAGGGCTTCTCCCTGTCTATCAAGGACTGTCGGTGGGGGCAGTCCCCACCAGCAAAGAGATTTGACTGCTATCCCTGGCTATAGCCTTCCGCATGGGGAGGCCAATTTAACAAGGACAGCAGTGGTACAAGTAAAGCTGCAGTCCTTCTTTTAGCTATAGTCATCTCAGAATGGAGATAGCAGGGAATGATAATGAAAAAAAATGCTTTATTTATTTAAAGCATTTGTCTATTCTGAGAGGCTTCAAAACAATTTTTTAAATTATTTTTATATCTTTTTTTGAACATTTTTTTTTACAATTGGAACTGGAAGTTCAAATCAGGGCTTCCGGTTCCACTATAAATCCAGGCCACACGTGGGCAGATAGACCCAAGGCTGGCTGGCAAAGTGGTAAGAGTAGTCTTAAAGCTGCCAGACAGTATTGGCAGGCAGCTGAGTATCCCTATTGCTCTATTGCCACTTAATAGTAAATAGGCCCTAAGGACATGTCCTAACATAGCAAGGTTCTGTAGTCTTATGGTGGATTTTCATAATATACTTTGCAACAGCCATTGACAAAATATTAAAAAGTGGGTATACGTACTTGGATTGCTGGATGAGGGACCCTGGGCACACCACCTACTTTTTTGTTTTAGAGAAAATGTATTTGCTTTACAATAAAACGATAGCCTTAAAACGGAAGGTAATTGTCACATAGGAACATCTGATAAATACAGCAGTCAGTCATTGTATATAAATGTAGATTTACAGAACAAATAACACATTTCCTTACATCATTGTTGCTTACTAAACCAAAATTATCTGCTAGCACTATTTATATCAAACCTCCTTAATACCTAATATGGTGCTTTCAGTGCTAAACTACAGTCACATGTACAAATCATATCATGACAGTTTCAAATAAAACTAACTAGGGATGAGCGCGCTCGGATTTCTGAAATCCGAGCCCACCCGAACGTTGCGGATCCGAGTCGGATCCGAGACAGATCCGGGTATTGGCGCCAAATTCAAAAGTGAAACTGAGGCTCTGACTCATAATCCCGTTGTCGGATCTCGCGATACTCGGATCCTATAAATTCCCCGCTAGTCGCCGCCATCTTCACTCGGGCATTGATCAGGGTAGAGGGAGGGTGTGTTAGGTGGTCCTCTGTGCTGTTTAGTTCTGTGCTGTTTAGTTCTGTGCTGTTTAGTGCTGTGCTGTTTAGTGCTGTGCTGTGCTGTGCTGTGCTGTGTTCTGCAGTATCAGTCCAGTGGTGCTGTGTGCTGTGCTCTGTCCTTCTGAGGTCAGTGGTGCTGCTGGGTCCTGTGCTGTGTCCTGTTCAGTCCAGTGGTGCTGTGTCCTGTGCTCTGTGCTTCTAAGGGCATAGTTATTTCCCCAATATTCCCCTGTGTTTAAAAAAATAAAAAAAAGTTTTTTTTATAAAATACCAAAAACTACTTTAATATTTTTTAATTACCACAAAATTTTCACAACCAATCCTGCAGTATAAGCCCATTGGTACTGCAATATTACCAAGTTCACACATTCAGCAGTAAAAGTCCAGTGGTACTGCAATATTACAAAGTTTACACATTCTGCAGTATCAGTCCAGTGGTGCTGTGTCCTGTGCTCTGTCCTGCTGAGTTCCGTAGTGCTGCTGGGTCCTGTGCCGTGTCCTGTTCAGTCCAGTGGTGCTGTGTCCTGTGCTCTGTGCTTCTAAGGGCATAGTTATTTCCCCATTATTCCCAAGTTTGTAAAAAATAAAAAAAAAGTAAAAAAAAATAAAAAAATTAAAAAAAAAAAAAAATATATAATAATTATAACCAAATTTGCAAAACCAATCCAGCATTATAAGTCCATTGGTACTGCAATATTACCAAGTTCACACATTCAGCAGTAAAAGTCCAGTGGTACTGCAATATTACAAAGTTTACACATTCTGCAGTATCAGTCCAGTGGTGCTGTGTCCTGTGCTCTGTCCTGCTGAGTTCCGTAGTGCTGCTGGGTCCTGTGCCGTGTCCTGTTCAGTCCAGTGGTGCTGTGTCCTGTGCTCTGTGCTTCTAAGGGCATAGTTATTTCCCCATTATTCCCAAGTTTGTAAAAAATAAAAAAAAAGTAAAAAAAAATAAAAAATTAAAAAAAAAAAAAATATATATAATAATTATAACCAAATTTGCAAAACCAATCCAGCATTATAAGTCCATTGGTACTGCAATATTACCAAGTTCACACATTCAGCAGTAAAAGTCCAGTGGTACTGCAATATTACAAAGTTTACACATTCTGCAGTATCAGTCCAGTGGTGCTGTGTCCTGTGCTCTGTCCTGCTGAGTTCCGTAGTGCTGCTGGGTCCTGTGCCGTGTCCTGTTCAGTCCAGTGGTGCTGTGTCCTGTGCTCTGTGCTTCTAAGGGCATAGTTATTTCCCCATTATTCCCAAGTTTGTAAAAAATAAAAAAAAAGTAAAAAAAAATAAAAAATTTAAAAAAAAAAAAATATATATAATAATTATAACCAAATTTGCAAAACCAATCCAGCATTATAAGTCCATTGGTACTGCAATATTACCAAGTTCACACATTCTGCAGTATCTTGTGCTACATATAATGGAGACCAAAAATTTGGAGGATAAAGTAGGGAAAGATCAAGACCCACTTCCTCCTAATGCTGAAGCTGCTGCCACTAGTCATGACATAGACGATGAAATGCCATCAACGTCGTCTTCCAAGCCCGATGCCCAATCTCGTAGTACCGGGCATGTAAAATCCAAAAAGCCCAAGTTAAGAAAAAGTAGCAAAAAGAGAAACTTAAAATCATCTGAGGAGAAACGTAAAGTTGCCAATATGCCATTTACGACACGGAGTGGCAAGGAACGGCTTAGGCCCTGGCCCGTGTTCATGACTAGTGGTTCAGCTTCACCCACGGATCTTAGCCCTCCTCCTCCTCCCCCCCCCTACAAAAAATTGAAGAGAGTTATGCTGTCAGCAACAAAACAGCAAACAACTCTGCCTTCTAAAGAGAAATTATCACAAATCCCCAAGGCGAGTCCAAGCGTGTTGGTGGTTGTCAAGCCTGACCTTCCCATCACTGTACGGGAAGAGGTGGCTCGGGAGGAGGCTATTGATGATGTAGCTGGCGCTGTGGAGGAACTTGATGATGAGGATGGTGATGTGGTTATTGTAAATGAGGCACCAGGGGGGGAAACAGCTGATGTCCATGGGATGAAAAAGCCCATCGTCATGCCTGGTCAGAAGACCAAAAAATGCACCTCTTCGGTCTGGAGTTATTTTTATCCAAATCCAGACAACCAATGTATGGCAATATGTAGCTTATGTAAAGCTCAAATAAGCAGGGGTAAGGATCTTGCCCACCTAGGAACATCCTCCCTTATACGTCACCTGAATAACCTTCATAGTTCAGTGGTTAGTTCAGGAACTGGGGCTAGGACCCTCATCGGTACAGGGACACCTAAATCCCGTGGTCCAGTTGGATACACACCAGCAACACCCTCCTCGTCAACTTCCTCCACAATCTCCATCAGATTCAGTCCTGCAGCCCAAGTCACCAGCCAGACTGAGTCCTCCTCAATACGGGATTCATCCGAGGAATCCTGCAGCGGTACGCCTACTACTGCCACTGCTGCTGTTGCTGCTGTTAGTCGGTCATCTTCCCAGAGGGGAAGTCGTAAGACCGCTAAGTCTTTCACCAAACAATTGACCGTCCAACAGTCGTTTGCCATGACCACCAAATACGATAGTAGTCACCCTATTGCAAAGCGTATAACTGCGGCTGTAACTGCAATGTTGGTGTTAGACGTGCGCCCGGTGTCCGCCATCAGTGGAGTGGGATTTAGAGGGTTGATGGAGGTATTGTGTCCCCGGTACCAAATCCCCTCGAGATTCCACTTCACTAGGCAGGCGATACCAAAAATGTACAGAGAAGTACGATCAAGTGTCCTCAGTGCTCTTAAAAATGCGGTTGTACCCACTGTCCACTTAACCACGGACATGTGGACAAGTGGTTCTGGGCAAACGAAGGACTATATGACTGTGACAGCCCACTGGGTAGATGCATCCCCTTCCGCAGCAACAGCAACAGCTGCATCAGTAGCAGCATCTACAAAATGGCTGCTCATGCAAAGGCAGGCAACATTGTGCATTACAGGCTTTAATAAGAGGCACAACGCTGCCAACATATTAGAGAAAATGAGGGAAATTATCTCCCAGTGGCTTACCCCACTTAGACTCTCATGGGGATTTGTGGTGTCAGACAATGCCAGTAACATTGTGCGGGCATTAAATATGGGCAATTTCCAGCACGTCCCATGTTTTGCCCACACCATTAATTTGGTGGTGCAGCATTACCTCAAGAGTGACAGGGGTGTGCAGGAGATGCTTGCGGTGGCCCGCAAAATTGCTGGACACTTTCGGCATTCAGCCAGTGCCTACCGCAGACTAGAGGCACATCAGAAAAGCTTGAACCTGCCCTGCCATCACCTCAAACAAGAGGTTGTGACGCGCTGGAACTCCACCCTCTATATGCTGCAGAGGATGGAGGAGCAGCAAAAGGCCATTCAGGCCTACACAGCCACCTACGACATAGGCAAAGGAGTGGGGATGCGCCTGAGTCAAGCGCAGTGGAGACTGATTTCCGTGTTGTGCAAGGTTCTGCAGCCATTTGAACTTGCCACACGAGAAGTCAGTTCCGACACTGCCAGCTTGAGTCAGGTCATTCCCCTGATCAGGCTGTTGCAGAAGCAGCTGGAGAAAGTGAGGGAGGAGCTGGTAAGCCATTGCGATTACAGCAAGCATGTAGCTCTTGTGGATGTAGCCCTTCGTACGCTTTGCCAGGATCCGAGGGTGGTCACTCTTTTAAAGTCAGAGGAATACATTCTGGCCACCGTGCTCGATCCTCGGTTTAAAGCGTATGTTGTGTCTCTGTTTCCGGCGGACACAAATCTACAGCGGTGCAAAGACCTGCTGGTCAGGAGATTGTCCTCTGAAGAGGACCGTGACATGCCAACAGCTCCACCCTCATTTTCTTCCACATCTATGGCTGCGAGGAAAAAGCTCAGTTTTCCCAAAAGAGGCACTGGCGGGGATGCTGATAACATCTGGTCCGGACTGAAGGACCTGCCAACCATTGCAGACATGTCTACTCTCGCTGCATTGGATGCTGTCACAATAGAAAAAATTGTGGATGATTACTTTGCTGACACCATCCAAGTAGACATGTCAGACAGTCCATATTGTTACTGGCAGGAAAAAAAGGCAGTTTGGAAGCCCCTGTACAAACTGGCTCTATTTTACCTGAGTTGTCCCCCCTCCAGTGTGTACTCGGAAAGAGTTTTTAGTGCAGCGGGGAACCTGGTCAGTGAGCGGCGAAGGAGGTTGCTTCCTCACAACGTTGAAAAAATGATGTTTATAAAAATGAATAATCAATTCCTCAATGAAGTACAGCACTGCCCTCCAGATACTACAGAGGGACCTGTGGTTGTGGAGTCCAGCGGGGACGAATTGATAATGTGTGATGAGGAGGAAGTACACACTGTAGGGGGAGAGGAATCAGAGGTTGAGGATGAGGACGACATCTTGCCTCAGTAGAGCCTGTTTAGTCTGTACAGGGAGAGATGAATAGCTTTTTTGGTGTGGGGGCCCAAACAAACCAATCATTTCAGTCAAAGTTGTTTGGTAGGCCCTGTCGCTGAAATGATTGGTTTGTTAAAGTGTGCATGTCCTATTTCAACAACAGACCTCTCAACTGCAGCTCATCCCTCCTCTGCGGGGATAATGTCTCCTGTGCTCTGACACTTCACTCTGTGTACTCTCAGCCTCAGGATCTGACACTACAGCTACCATGCCTCTTGTAGCAGCCCTCACTCCAGGGCCTCTTCCATGTGCAGTGTCCCCCTCTCTCTTGGGTTCACTATAGTGGCATGGAGTTCTCCCCCTCATCCAGGGCACACATTCCTTGCCCTGGCTCAGTCACCACGCTCAGACTTCCAGGCAATGCTGGGGGAGCCTGGGAGCTTCCACCCCAGGTCCCCAGCTACAACTCTCCTCTCCTGTGTCTTCTCTCTCTTTCTGACACTTTAAAGATCGTGCCTTTAAATGAAAAAGTCAGTCTTCATTGCACGACTATGTGCAAGTGCAACAGGGACATTTTTTTGGGTTTACAAAGTCAAACAATAACACTACGACCCTGTCTGTCTGGGGTCTGTCAATGACGAATTGTCTGGAGCATGTTTTGAGGAGGTATTGTGGCCCCGGTATCAAATTGGGTACCGGGGCCACCCCACTATGCAGTCCAGATACTTGTTTGGTGGAATTCCGACACGTGGAGGGTTTTTTAATTATATTGTGGCCTCGGTACCAAATTGTGTACCGGGGCCACCACACTACGCAGTCAAGATACTTGTTTGGTGGAATTCAGACCAGTTGAGGGTTTTATTATTATATTGTGTGGACCACTCTATCTATACCACACTACAACTCTATACCACTCTATTTCCTACTTTAATTCTATTTAATTCTATTTCCTACTTTAATTCTATTACTAATTAATTAACATAAAGAGGAACCAAAAAAACCAATTTTACCAAAAGTATAATATGACTTAGACTTACAAACACTACACTTGAAAGATCGTGCCTTTAAATGAAAAAGTAAGTCTTCATTGCACGACTATGTGCAACAGGGACAGTTTTTTTCTTTACAAAGTCAACTAATAACACTTGGACCCTGTCTGTCTTTAACATACTTAATGGGATCTCAATGACGAATTGTCTGTAGCATGTTTGGAGGAGGTATTGTGGCCCCGGTATCAAGTTGGGTACCGGGGCCACCCCACTACGCAGTCCAGATACTTGTTTGGTGGAATTCTGACACGTGGAGGGTGTATTTATTTTATTGTGGCCCCGGTATCAAGTTGGGTACCGGGGCCACCCCACTACGCAGTCCAGATACTTGTTTGGTGGAATTCTGACACGTGGAGGGTGTATTTATTTTATTGTGGCCCCGGTATCAAGTTGGGTACCGGGGCCACCCCACTACGCAGTCCAGATACTTGTTTGGTGGAATTCTGACACGTGGAGGGTGTATTTATTTTATTGTGGCCCCGGTATCAAGTTGGGTACCGGGGCCACCCCACTACGCAGTCCAGATACTTGTTTGGTGGAATTCTGACACGTGGAGGGTGTATTTATTTTATTGTGGCCCCGGTATCAAGTTGGGTACCGGGGCCACCCCACTACGCAGTCCAGATACTTGTTTGGTGGAATTCTGACACGTGGAGGGTGTATTTATTTTATTGTGGCCCCGGTACCAAATTGTGTACCGGGGCCACCACACTACGCAGTCAAGATAGATAGATGCGTATCATAGATAAAGTACATTCAGTGGTGTGGGGCAAATTGAAAAATATTCAAAATGCACTGACATTATCAAAAACAAGAGGTTGTCACATGCTAAAACTCCAACATGTATATGATGGAGAGGATGGAGGAGCAGCCGTATGTGTAGTGTAATGCAGACCTGTTGAAGGTTTTTTATATATTTTATTGTGGTGCCCAGTGCCCACTCCTCTACGCATTCCAGGTACATTTATTGGTGCGAATCAAACAAGTTGATGGTTTTCTTATTATATATATTGTGGTGACCCACTCCTCTACGCAGTCCAGGTACATTTATTGGTGCGAATCAAACAAGTTGATGGTTTTCTTATTATATATATTGTGGTGACCCACTCCTCTACGCAGTCCAGGTACATTTATTGGTGCGATTCATAAAAGTTCAGGGTTTTTAAGATATTGTGGTGACCCACTCCTCTACGCAGTCCAGGTACATTTATTGGTGCGATTCATAAAAGTTCAGGGTTTTTAATATATTGTGGTGACCCACTCCTCTACGCAGTCCAGGTACATTTATTGGTGCGAATCAAACAAGTTGATGGTTTTCTTATTATATATATTGTGGTGACCCACTCCTCTACGCAGTCCAGGTACATTTATTGGTGCGATTCATAAAAGTTCAGGGTTTTTAAGATATTGTGGTGACCCACTCCTCTACGCAGTCCAGGTACATTTATTGGTGCGAATCAAACAAGTTGATGGTTTTCTTATTATATATATTGTGGTGACCCACTCCTCTACGCAGTCCAGGTACATTTATTGGTGCGATTCATAAAAGTTCAGGGTTTTTAATATATTGTGGTGACCCACTCCTCTACGCAGTCCAGGTACATTTATTGGTGCGAATCAAACCAGTTGATGGTTTTCTTATTATATATATTGTGGTGACCCACTCCTCTACGCAGTCCAGGTACATTTATTGGTGCGATTCATAAAAGTTCAGGGTTTTTAATATATTGTGGTGACCCACTCCTCTACGCAGTCCAGGTACATTTATTGGTGCGAATCAAACAAGTTGATGGTTTTCTTATTATATATATTGTGGTGACCCACTCCTCTACGCAGTCCAGGTACATTTATTGGTGCGATTCATAAAAGTTCAGGGTTTTTAAGATATTGTGGTGACCCACTCCTCTACGCAGTCCAGGTACATTTATTGGTGCGAATCAAACAAGTTGATGGTTTTCTTATTATATATATTGTGGTGACCCACTCCTCTACGCAGTCCAGGTACATTTATTGGTGCGATTCATAAAAGTTCAGGGTTTTTAATATATTGTGGTGACCCACTCCTCTACGCAGTCCAGGTACATTTATTGGTGCGAATCAAACCAGTTGATGGTTTTCTTATTATATATATTGTGGTGACCCACTCCTCTACGCAGTCCAGGTACATTTATTGGTGCGATTCATAAAAGTTCAGGGTTTTTAATATATTGTGGTGACCCACTCCTCTACGCAGTCCAGGTACAATTATTGGTGCGAATCATAAAAGTTCAGGGTTTTTAATATATATTGTGGTGACCCACTCCTCTACGCAGTCCAGAAAGATACCTTGTTGCAACGTTTTGGACTAATAACTATATTGTGAGGTGTTCAGAATACACTGTAAATTAGTGGAAATGCTTGTTATTGAATGTTATTGAGGTTAATAATAGCCTAGGAGTGAAAATAAGCCCAAAAACTTGATTTTTAAACTTTTTATGTTTTTTTCAAAAAAAATCCGAATCCAATACCTTAAATCCGAACCGAGACCTTTCGTCAAGTGTTTTGCGAGACAAATCCGAACCTCAAAAATAACGAAAATCCGGATCCAAAACACAAAACACGAGACCTCAAAAGTCGCCGGTGCACATCCCTAAAACTAACACAGCCCTGCAAATTGTGCTGTAAATGTTCTGAATTATCCCATTGTGTCTAATTCTGACTGGTGAGAAATAATAGAAATCTTTATGAGCCCAATGTTTTAATAAACCCCATTTGTTGCTCGGCTGTATAGGGGAGAGCAAATGCACTTAACATCTGCCTAAGCCTTGGAGACTAACAAATTCAGTGTTCGTTTTGTCTGTGCTGGCACAAACTTTTTACTGTACAGCTATCTTTAGTGCTCCTAAGCTTTTTGCCAAGACAAATGGCTTGCCTAATAGTATCCCAGCTGTCAAAGAAGCATGGGAGGTTTGTTAGATGCCTTGCGCACGTCTGCGTTAGGATTTACATAACTGTTGTGCACGTAGAAGTGTTATGAAGAGTCAAGAGGTTTAGTAGGACAATTCTCATCTCATGGAGAACGCTTTTGTTATGTTTACAGAAACACTAGACATGTACGTACAATAAGAGACTAAGGGCTAGATTTACTAAGCTGCGGGTCTGAAAAAGTGGGGATGTTGCCTATAGCAACCAATCAGATTCTAGATTTTATTTAGTTATTCAGTTTAGTTAATATACTCCTAAGAGCGACATATTCATGTAGTCATTTATGTATAAATGGCAATACACTAGATTTGTAAATTTCTATTTATTTTCATGAATGTGCATTAAACCACCATTTTTCTTATTGTGCACACAAGTGAAGCCCATTTACAAAAATGTAGAATTGCAGGCCCACAGTGCATTGTTATTTTTGCCTGTTTGAACTTGTTTTGGCAGTGTCTAGTGCAACATTTAGCATCTTCTAATGAAAGCAGCTGGTTGTTGAATATGGACTAGGTGCCTGTTATTACACCCACATACAAAAGTAACATTTTTCGTGGAACAAGATAATTGTATCAGCTTCATGGGGCATATTCATATAGATGCGGAGTGCCTTTGTAACCGTTCAGGAGGCACTCTGGGACAATGTAAATTCATGGTTTTCTCTTCATCCTCCCAATGGGAGTGTGAGAAGAAATCCGCAATGTTGCTGTACCGTAGGACCGGAAAAAGTGCGCAGCCTTGATGTTCACAGGAACATCGCGGCTTATTGAATATGCCCCATGGAGTGGAAAGTGCACATTTTCAGGGGTCGTTCTTTTTTTTGGGAGGGAGAAATTGAGCTTTTTTTCTCCTCACAAAAGTACTGTATTATTTTACATCCTCAGAGGTGGTGGAAATCTGGCATCAGACGATAATTTAAATAGAATGCTATAGCATTTCTAGGTGACTTTCAAGTCATATTATAAAAACATAAAAACTTACTATAGTGACCCATGTAATAAGATAGTTCCAATATCCCCTCAGTGTCATAGTTTATTTAAGATATAACTTAGACTTGTTCAAGCATTATTTTATGTGAGAAAGATAAATCAATGAAGAGGGTTATCCTAAAGTGATAGTGAGCTGGAATACAAAATTATTTTTTTAAATCTTTCTACCATGAGTATCTCCAGACACAACTGTAATCCCACAAAAGTAGGAGCAGGGTACTTTTACAATGGTGTTCACCTGTGTGTAATTAATAAGTGCATTTGCTCAATTAAAAATGTATTATTTTGCTTGTATTTTCACTTTTACGCATAGTTTACACATTATCATGACAAATGGTAGTATTATTAATATATTACCAAGAAATCAAGGTAATTTAATACATTTCTCTTTGTTATCTCAAATCAGTGCTTGGGATTACTTATTTAGGGGAATGGCCACCAATAAGGTATGTTATATATCCTACTTGCCAACTCTCCTGGAATGTCTGAGAAACTCCCGAATTCCAGGTAGTCTCCCAGACCTGATACAGTAGGAAATCCTCCCGCATCTGCCCACTTCCTAGTGAGGTGGGCAGAATTAGAGCCGCAATGACGCAATTCAACAAGCCCCACCTCCTCCATCCATACCCCCATGAGAACTCCCGGAGGGGCACTTAAAAATGTTGGCAAGTATGATATATAATATGCTTGATCCCAGATAGTGGTTATAGCACTGGGCTACAAAGGTCATTTGTAAATATGGACATAGCATTTTGTGACATCCTATCCTTATTATTGCATAAACACACATATTTGTATGGATTTAAGATGTCTGTCTGTGTCCATTGTGGCCATCGACCACACTCTCTAAAGATACACTAAAAAGCACCTGCAGTCCAGAGCTGTGTCCTGTGTTCACCATGTTATAAACACATTTGTACTCAAGGGCTGGGGCTGGGGGACACCTGCCCCCCGGGCTGCTTTCATAGTAGGCTACTTTAGGCTGGGTCACTGGATTCCTTGCATATTTTTTATTTGAAAATGCTCCTAATAGGCTGCTGAGCCAATTCTCGCCCCCCAGGCTAAAATTGCCAGCCAGTCCCTGTTTTTATTGATATTAAATTGGAATATATTGAAAAAGCAGAGTTGTCCAAACTCAGCCCTCAAAGGCTACCAACAGTTCATGTCTTCAGGATTTCTGTCTGTAGGAACAGGTGGGATAATTACTGACACAGCCAAATAGATTAACTCACTTGTGCATGATTAAAGAAGTCCTAAAAACATGAACTTTTGGTAGGTCTTGAGGACTGAGTTTGGACCTCTCTGATCAAAAGTAAACCCATGATCAATACCCATGTTTATTACCATATTTCTTCATCAGTTTTACTGTATTCACTATGTCATGCTCTGGGCAACATACACATATAAAAGAGTCCTAACAAAACTACCATTGTAAGAAAAAAATATTCCTTGTTTTAACTTGGTATATATTGCATTAAACAGCTTGGGGAAGTAAGGAAATAAAGTTGATGTACTTTGTTGATGTTTGTTAGATACATATGCATTTATTTATTCTTTCATTGATTTTTTGTGTGCGCTGTAAGCTTCTAGACCACCGCACATTTCCCATAGAGAAATTGAGTTTGTTTCCTCCTTTTGATCATGTGGCAAAATAGCTCAGTTTACGCTAACACCTACAATTTTGTCCTACCATGCTCTTTTAATACTTTTATTTAATACTTTTAATGACAAACAAGGTCTTCTGGCTTACACTGTATAATACACTTCATACATCTTATTTCTGCATGCAATTGCAGCCACAGCCATCTTGATTGCAGAAGACAACAATGTGAGCACAAGGAGAATGTGCAAATCCATGAGTGACATTGTGTAAATCAGAAATTGCACTATGTAATGACAGTAACTTTTTAAACAATGCAGAGACAGAAGTATCATAATGTACCTCAAAAGGTAGAGTCATACAAATGATTTGAATGATTACTACAATCTCTGTACATAATTCTTTTGAAGTCACTGCACACTTTTACATGATTATTACAACCCTTTACAACACAAATCTCTTCTGGAAAATGATTTGGTCCCCATTTTAATCTTTTCTATATCTGTGGAAAGCTGAGTTTTCTATCCTTTTTGGCTGTATATTAAGCAGTGTTTAAATGTGCACTCCCAGCTAGCCTTGGGAGTTATTATTGCTTGACATTTTAAAATTGCTCCTTAAAGGGGGTGTGGCCGTACACACCATTAGGAAGCCAAAGCTAGGTGCTTACTGCTTTGTATTGGTCTCAGCAGCCACACCCCTTTCTCAGCATCACACTGCCCCTCTTTTCTGCTGAAGTTTCACTGTGGTGCCTGTGGGGAAATGACAGGAGCACACAGAGTTCTGTGTTCCGATCTGCTCACCTACCACTCATACCGGCCAGGGGCGGGCCGCTCGGTCAGACCGCTACTCGGGCCGGCCGGCCGCCCCCCCGGATGCAAAGTACAACACTTTCCCCCGTGGCCGCATCTGATGACATCAGATGCGGCCGCGTCAGCGCACAGGTGGCCGCATCACATGACAGGGGATGCGGCCGCATCCCCTGTCATGTGATGCGGCCGCCTGTGTGCCCCCCGGGCTTCCCTCTCCCAGCCCGCGCCTGATACCGACCCCTCAGCATCGGGGCATAAATGCCACATCAGTCTAAAGGAGAAACCACGACAATTATTGGCATGCAATAATACAGAGTGGACGGAAAGGGGTATCCAAGGTGACAGTCAGAAGTAGAGACGCTGCACTCTACTCCTATTGCTGATATCTCTATTTGTTCTGAGCCTGGGACTGCAGATATTATGGCCAGGGATGTATCCTACTCACTGATGTACTGGTGAGGGCCCCAGCAACAGAAATACGAAACCTGACCATTTCCTTTTGATGATCATCTGTAACTCCCAGGATTGGCTTCTAGGAAGAGGGCGACATACAATAGTCTGCCTACAGGACTGTCAAATGGTCTAGTATGTACCACCCACACTAGTGGTAGCTGCAACAACAATGCAACAGCTGTACCCTGGTCCTAACAATGTACTACGTGACAAGTATGCTGCACAACTTAAAGTCTGAGCAATAGGCGTATTGTACTACCTTTACTAAAATCCCCACCGTTCCAATCATCAATCCACAGACTACAATAACAGATATCAAAAATCTACATTTAATGGAAGCCTTACTTCTGGATCCTATAAGGGGAAAAAAACCTACCTTCTAACTTTTGCCAGGCTTCTTTTCTGGACGGTCCCCCACAGTCTTCTTTCTTGATCACGTAGTTCTCTGGCTCTCTGATGTCTATTGACATCTTCAATCTTCCACTGCAATTTTTCTTGCTTTCCCCACCGTCTTCTTTCTTAAATTCACAGCTGCTGCTTTTCCTCCTTTATTCTGGATTGATAATGTTGACTTTTTTCGTGAACGCAGTGCCGCCACTTCTCTAGAGCTCCTCATAGGTCTCTCTCCACCGTCGGGCTGGCTTCATGCCATCGCATGGGCATTGGGCGGTAATGTGATGACCACCGATTTGCTCTCCATGGTGCCAAAATGTCAAATGACCATAGGTGAGCCCTGATTGCCTCACCGTCCTGGCCACTGATTGGCTGGCAGCAAATCATTTCCAAATTGCTGTCACCAACAACGAGGAACCCTGCAAGAAAGAAGCACTTAACTGTGCTGGATAGCTGGTTGGTTGAAGGCCATTCTCCTTCTTTTTTTTTTGCCCTCTTCACAAGCTCCACATCCGGGGGGCACCATCTAACATCGAGACAAATGACGGAGCTTGGGAAAAATTGCTGCATGGAGCAGCCTCCAGCAATCCATTAAAAGGGGCATGGGTAGGGTGATTTTATTCACCTTACCCATGAACTCAGATTTAACATACAGCATTCTGTCAACAGAATTTTGACTATATTTGTGCACACATATACCTGAATTTTCTTTTACTTTATACAATGTTAATCTCTAATATATTTTTAATATATACACATATCTAGGATGCATTTCAACACAGCATTTAATAAACATGTGTGAGTTTATTCTTTGGTCAAGTTTAAGTGTGGTTTATGTGCCACCATTTTGCCATCCTCACCATTGGGATTTTCCTCGCCAGCTGAAAATAAGAGCCACAGCAATAGGCAGACATACGTGTGTGAATGCTAGAAGGAGTTCCTCGCAACTGTCACATAAAAGCAGCTTGTTTTAAAAGGGTATTGAACAAGAATGTGTGGTACCAGCATTGTTGAAGCCATATGTTGTATCTGGGGTATGTATTAATGAAGATTTTTAAACTGGTTTGACTACAGACAGTTATTTATCTCAGTCTTTTCATATTGAAATAGTTTGCATCACTAACTCAATAATTTCTACTCACTGCTTTTGTATATATTTATATACAACAACTCACTGCTGAGTCATTGTTATTGGTCCCTGGCCTCATGGCTGCCAGGGACTATTAACAATAGCAGTCATGACTGCTTTTCATTTTCCTTTATCCAGGTAAACTCTGGTGATGACATCACTAGATTCCTTCCCGTATTATTGGAAGATATAGGGGCTGACAATAATCAGATTAACTGTTCATTTTAAAAAATCACTCTTTTTGTATTTATATTAATTGGACCTGATATGTCAATAAAGCAGTTGCTGACAAATTTAATGTGTCCTAAAGACATTAAGTTCATTAACTGACCAAACTTGATAAAGAGACCAAAACCAGGACATGGATGGAAGGAGCCCGAATTTAGCTGTGGGTAAATTACCTGAAGAACTTGTGAGGGGTGCGATTCTGAAATGTGTATTAAAATAATTTGATAACACTGTATCAGCATGGATTTACAAGTGCCGTTTATGTCTAACAAATGTGCACTGTGCATTAATAATAAAAAATAAATAATTTAGCAATGGACTGGGTGCATCCTTGTCAAATCCACCTTCTATAATGAAAACCATTCGAAGGCTGGTCAGCGTAGGTTTGCTAAAACAGCATACCCCCCAGCTGCCAGACGCTACCAGCTCTGTGCTAAAAACCATTGGGACTCTGCCAAGGATAATTTTTTAAAAAGTGGGACACCTGGGGTGGCAACTTTACCACACCTGTAGTACCAGTGTAATGATCAGTCATCCTCAAGACCCATGTCTATTATACCAAAAAAGTTAAAATAAACAACACATTTTTGAGGAGTTTGAGGAGTATTTGGCGAGGTCTGAGAGGCATGTGGGGGCCTGTGAGCAGAACTGAGTGACATTTTGGGGGTATGTGAGGAGGTATGAGTGACATGTGGGCAGCACAGTGGCGTAGTGGTTAGCACTTCTGCCTTACAGCACTGGGGTCATGAGTTCAATTCCTGACCATGGATTTATCTGTGAGGAGTTTGTATGTTCTCCCCGTGTTTGCTTGGGTTACCTCCGGGTGCTCCGGTTTCCTCCCACACTCCAAAAACATACTGGTAGGTTAATTGGTTACTAACAAATTGACCCTAGTCTGTGTGTCTGTCTGTGTGTTTGTGTTAGGGAATTTAGACTGTAAGTCCCAATGGGGCAGGGACTGATGTAAGTGAGCTCTATGTACAGCGCTGCGGAATAAGTGGCGCTATATAAATAAATGGTGATGATGATGATGATGTGGGGAAGTTTTGAAGTAAAAGTGGGATCTGATTGGCTGATTGGCTTGTGGGGGTCTGAATGTATGCAAGTGCATTTTGTAGAAAGTGTGTGTCTGAGGACATGTGGTAGAATTTTGTAATGAGTGATGTAGATGCACCAAGATTGTTTGCAGGTTGTGTTTACTTTTCATTGACACTATGTGCACCCCTTGAAGTATATGAGGCTGCTTATCACTGCTATATAAGATAGGCTGGAGACTTGCCTCCAAGCCTTTCTATTTACTGATTAATTTGATGACTTTGTGTGACCATCACAGTGTTGCTATGTGCAGTTTTGTCAGTAGGTCAGCAGGATCTCACAGTCAATCTGTTGAAAAGACCTTGGACAAGTTTTATGTATCAGAAGTAAGTCGGGAAATTAGCTTTCATAAAGCTAGATCTTTGCTCAGCTTAGATAGAAATACCAACACAGCCTCATACATGGTGACAGGATAGCAACCCGTCTTCTACATTACTATAATACTTTCACTGGCTGCCATTAGCCCCCAGTGCCCACCTAGTGTTATAGGGGACTCTACATTTTCCATATTCTCATCTGAAAAAACTTTTACATGAAGCATTATTTAAGTAAACAGATATCTCTATATATATATATATATATATATATATATATATATATATATATATATATATATTGAGGGTCCCATTCCCAGCCAGCTCAGGAAATTCTCACTACTGCTAGTGCTGGTGAGGGCTTGCATTGCTGCTGATGAAGATGACTGGATGGCTTATACTGCTTGAGTTGAGGTGCAAAACCTGCACAGGCAGAAAAAAGATCAAATCAGATTATGCTAGTGTTAGAAAATACCTAGTTTATGCAAGTCATATTTGACAAATATTTTTATGCAGTTATAAAACATGTTTTGATCTTGTTAAACTGGTAGAACAACAGAAACAAGTTTGTTAGCTAACTGATGCTGCCCAAAAGTTCATACACGTACCCAGACATGTGACAAAGTCAGAAATTTGCTGATTTTCCTGTAATGCTGTTTGTTTGGTTTGAGACAAGACTGTACTTGTTAATGTGAACCTAGTGTGTCCCAGTTGTTTAAATAAAACAACTCTGATTTAGCTCAATGTTTGTGAAAACTGACATTATAATTTCAGAAAATAACGCTGTTTTAAATAAATCGTGATGAGCAAATAAATATGCTACTGGTTTATAGTCTGAAACTAGTGGGGTCAAACACATGAATTCAGCAATCGTGATGAGCAAATAAATATGCTACTGGTTTATAGTCTGAAAGTCTGAAACTAGTGGGGTCAAACACATGAATTCAGCAATCGCGAGATAATCACAAGAGAATCTATTATGGGCAAAAACCTTCTACAGTCCTTGGCTTCTATAGGCACATTTGCTCCTGAATTCAGTGTATTTGTAAGTGTGTTGCGTGTCTATGTCAGCACTGAGTATGAGTGCTCCACTGAGCTTGCATCTACAGATAGTTTATGGAATTCACTCCCTCGCACCACAATACTTTCCTCTAGTCTACAAACCTTCAAGTGTTCTCTGAAAACCCATCTCTTCAGACAAACTTATAATATTCCTCTATCACCCTCTTAATCTCCCAAGGTTACCCTATTACCAACCTCTATACAGCTAACACAAGACAACAATCCTCTGACCAACAAAGTTGTGTGACTAAGCATACAGCCCACTAAATAGTTTGTAACCTTTGCATTCTAACTGGACAAATATTCAATATGATGTAGCACTTACCCTTGTGTATCAAACCATTGTCCCATAGATTTTAAGCTTGCGAGCAGGGCCATCTTACCTCTCTGTATGTATGTATTACCCAGTATTGTTTTATTGCTGTTTGTTCCCAATTTTAAAGCGCTACGGAATCTGCTGGCGCTACATAAATAAATGTTGATGATGATGATGATGATGATAGTTTGCATGCTAACCCACAGGTGCAATAGACAGCGAGGGTAATAACCTGTGACAAAACAGACATCCATGCAGCCACAGGTACTGTGATAACCACTCCACCCAGGATTATACAGATTAGCAATATGAAATATTTTAACAAGATGATTAGCATGATCCTCCTTGGCAGGTACCCATGAACTCTCCTCTGGACCATAGTCCTTTCAGTGCACTGAATATCCTAAGGCTCCTTGTAGAATACAACAGTTTAAACTCTTTTGTATCCCTTAACTGGATGTCTCTGTACCAACACTAGAAGAGTATTTGTATCAGGAGAAAATTAGTACTTTTAGCTGGATTCAATAAAGAATAAATTAATAGGTTTTAAATCCATAATGTTAAAGAACTGTGATTGGATTAATACTTAAGTAAATTAAGTAATTTTCGGTCTATAATGTCACAGACGGTGAGAGTGGACCTTCTGTGCTCCTATGAATTGACCCTAGCTGGATCATTTGAGACACAGGGGTATATTTACTAAACTGAAAAAGTAGAGATTTTGCCTATAGCAACCAATCAGATTCTAGTTATCATTTATTTAGTACATTCTACAAAATGACAGCTAGATTCTGATTGGTTGCTATAGGCAACATCTCCACTTTTTCAAACCCACAATTTAGTAAATATACCCCACAGAGTCTAAATAAGGTATAGTCTTCACTAGTGATGTGTTTTAGTCAATCTGCATGTGTTGTAGGGTAAACTGACTTATAAAGCTGATGTAAAACATCAGGTTGTACTCTACATTAGCTAGGTTAAAAAAATTAAATATGGAATGGTGAAAAAATAGTACATGCTATTAAAATGTTTATTCAAGAATAAATAAACATAGTGCCCCATTGCTAAATAATGCTCCATTTTATAAGTTATAAAATAACAGTGCCTTCATTGAATAAATTATAAAATAATAGTGCTTCCATTGAATGAATAAGTAAATAAATAGTATCTTCCCTATTAATAAAATAATACAATACCAAATAATTGTCACCTACATTTTCTGTAGTGCAGTGGGCATACTAAATACCTGGAATCTTCTTCTGCTCTTGATCCTTCGTAATCCTTATGGTTAAAAAATCACCCTCATATACAAAGTGTACTGCTCCCGAGCAGCTCCCATTGTGAAATATTCACAGGAACAATTCTGGATAAGGTTTTGTCTTTGAGATTTATAGCAAGTTGAAAAGTTTAGAAAGTTTAAATAAAGTGAAATTTTGTCGAAACCAAGAACCCACCTAGGCTGGCAAGGATTAAATATCTTAACCTTTTCAATATATTCTAGATTTTTATGATCAATGAAAATCATAATTGGAAGAGTAATCCTTGTAGCCAATGTCTCTACATGGCAAAGGCCCATTTAGCAGCTAACAATTCTGTATTTACAATGCCATAGTTGGTCTATTTTTATTATTAACGTAGATTTTAAGGCGCCACAGTGCTCCTCAGCGCTGTACAGTAGGGAAAACAGGACATACATAAAACCGGGACATACAAGGCAGACAAAATAAATGCAGACATGATAACAAAGGGTATAAAGGACCCCGCTCATTAGAGAGCTTACATTTTAATTGGAAGAGGACACAGATGAAACAAGATGAGCAGATGTGGCTTAGAGTGGAGATTGGAACGATTGTGAGGGTGTATTGGTGTGAATAGCATTATCGGGGATAAGATAAGCTCTAAAAAAGAGATGGGTTTTCAGAGACAATCTAAAGATTTGAAGGCCGAGCGAAAGCCTGTTTGGGCGTGATAGGGAATTCCATAAGTGGGGAGCAGCATAGGAATGAGAAGTGGTTACCAGAAACGAGACAATGCACATGTCAGAGGTAGATCTGAAAGGGTGGGAGGGAGATATTTTCATATGAGGTTTGAGATGTATGAATGGATGTTGTTGTTGAGGGCTCTGTAGGTACGGATGAGTAAATTGAATTGGATTCTGGAGGAAACGGGGAGCCAGTGTAGGTATTTACAAAGTGGTGCAGAAGATATGGAGTGGTGAGAAAGATCAATCTTGTAACAGCGTTTAGGATAGATTGAAGTGTAGATATATGGGTGTCGGGAATGTCAGATAGCAGGAGGTTTCAGAAGTCAAGACGGGAGATGATGAGAGAATGGATAAGAGTTTTGGTAGCATGTTGAGCAAGAAAAGGGCATATTCTTGCAATGTTTCTAAGGTGGAGTCGATGGGACTGGGAGAGAGTCTGAATGTGAGGTATAAAGTGGAGTCAAGTGTGATACCAAGGCAGCAGGCCTGGGAGACTGAGGAAATTGTGGTGTTCTTGACAGTGCGAGAGATTTGAGGGAAGGTAGTGACTCTGGCAGGAGGGAAGATAATAAGCTCTATTTTGGACATGTTGAGCTTTAGGTAGCATTGGTACATCCATGTGGAGAAAGAAAGACAGTTGGTTACACGAGATAGTAAAGAAGGGGAGAGGTCAGGTAAAAAGATATAGATTTGGGTGTCATCAGTGTAGAGGTGGTACTGGAGGCCAAATGAGTGAATTACTGCCCCAAGAGAAGAGATGTACAATGAAAAAGTAAAGGGCCAAAAATAGAGCCAACAGATAGTGGGAATGGAGGGAAGGATTTGCCAGAGCTAGAACCACTAAAGGAGCGGTTCATTAAATAGGAAGTGAACCATGAAAGAACTGAATCATAAAGGACAATGAAGTGAAGGGTGCGTAGGAGAAGAGGGTGATCAACAGTGTCAAAATCAGCAGAGAGGTCTAGGAGAATGAGTATGGAGAGATGACCTTTAGACTTTGCAATAAGCAGATCATCAATCACTTTTGGAGAGCAGTTTCTGTGTAATGCTGGGGAGGGTAGCCTAATTGCAGAGAGTCGAGAATGGAGTGAGAGGAGAGAAAGGGAAACAGGTGTACACTAATCGTTCAAGTAGTTTGGAGGCAAGAAGCTGGATCGAAAGATGGTTTCTTTAGGATTGGTAAGATGAGCGCATGTTTAAAGGAGGATGGAAATGTGCCAATTGGAGAGAGACAGGTTAAAGAGGTTGAGCTAGAGGGGGGCATACAGTGGAGGAGAGGGAGTGGAGATGTTGGGAGGGAATAGGGTAGATGGAACAGGTTGTAGAGACTTTGTCTTCAGTTACTGGCGAAAATGAGTTAAGAGTGGATTGAGGAGTGTAAGTGAATCGAATAGTGTTGATTTTGTCTTTGAAGTAGGTGGCAAAATCATGGGCTGTGAGGGAGGAAGGGGGAGGAAGTGCAGGAAGTGAGTTGAAGGTGGCAAAGAGGTGATGTGGGTTAGAACACTGGGTGGATATTAGAGATTTGAAAAATGTTTATTTAGCTAATGAAAAGGCAATGATGTAAGCTGAAAGGATAAATTTATAGTGGAGGAAATCAGGATAGGAACGAGATTTCAGGCAGTGGTGCTCTGCAGTGGGGGAGCACTTTTGCAGGTAGTGGGTCTGTTTGGTGTGCCATGGTTGGGTTTGGATCGTCGGAGACTGGATGTGGTAGCTGGAGGTACCTACATTGTCTAGGGCTGAAGTGAGTATTTTGCTATAGAAAGAGGCGGCCTAATTCGGGCAGGATAATGCAGACATAGGAGAAAATAGTTGTTTAAGTGAAAATGGCAAGTGGATTGGGTTGAGTACTTAGGTATTGTTGTGTACATGTGGAGTCAGGTGCAGGGGAGAGAACATGAGGTAAACTGATGCAGATTGAAAGGAGGTTGTGGTTGGAGAGTGGGAATGCTAAGTTGGTGAAACTAGAGTGGGAGTAGTAGTGGAAGAAAACAAGGTCAAGGAAGTGTCCATCACAGTGGGTGGGAGATGAGGTCCACTGGGAGAGACCAAAGGAGGAAGTAAGTGTAAGATGTTTAGTGGTAGAAGAGGCAGTGGGAATGTTAAAATCGCCTAGTATGAGAGTAGACAACTGAAAGGATAGAAAATAAGCTTCTGAGTAGAAGAAGGTATAGAGATATAATTTGTTACAGACAGAAATAGTTGCGAGTGAAGAAATTCTAACACTACCTTAAATGCCAGTGTGGTAGTGGGTGGCTGGTCCCTCGTTCAGGACCAGCCACCTTCCTTTATGTGGCCATGCATCCCTGTGTGTGGCTGCCTCCTCCTATCGGTGCTATAGATAGGAGTCACATGGGACGGCTCCTGTAACGTGATGCGTGTCCCATATGACTACTATCTACAACACAGATAGGAGGAGGCAGGCACACATGCAGAGTGACGAGAGGCTGTCTGCATCTCACACAGTGGATGTTACAAGGTAAATGTGAGGGGGGAAGGGGGTATGTTTATACAGTGTGTGATTGGGGGGGTTTCAATCTATATATATATATAGAATGTGTGAGGGATGGAAGGGAGGGGGATTCTTAATATAATGTGTGAGGGATGGAAGGGTAGGGACGTTCTTAATATAGAGTGTGAGGAGGGGGTTCTTAATATAATGTGGGTGGGGGATAATTATTTAATGGGTGATATTTTATTTGTGGGGTGATGGTGGGCAATTTAATTTATTGGTGGGGCCTATTAATTTGAGATGGGGTGGTTTGGGGGTTATTAATTGAATGTGGTGCTGAGTTTGGGGAGGAAGGCTATTTATTAAATGTATATTCTATTAATTTAATGTCAGGGCTGGAGGGAAATAGATCTATTTATCAAATGTGAATATTATTATTTTAATATTGGGGCTGGAGGGAGGCCCAATTATTAAACATGGGTTCTAAATAGGACTCTCAACATTCCAGGATCCAGACAAGCAGCAACTGAGCTAAAGACACCAGCAGCCACAGGTAGAGAAAGTGACAAGAATAGGACACAGGTACACACACTGGGGCAGATACACACTGGGTCGCAGACACACACAGGGTTGGGCACACACCCACACACACGGGCAGACACAGTGGGTGCACACGAATACTGGGCCCCACCTACCATTTATTTGACCACGCCCACATGAGGCCAGTTTCAGACTTTTTTTTAGGACCATTTTAAGTTCCCAATCTGCCCCTGCATGCAGGCAGCCACGTCCGATTCAAGCTTTGAGCATCTCAAAGTTACTTGTTTTTCTGCTGTATCTCTTGCTCCAGCTAAGGAGCTAGTCTAAGTCCTGATCAGTAGTGATGGCAGTTTTATATGCATGATATAACATGTGTTTGCAATCACTAGCAACTGTATAAATGTATACATTCTAATAAATGTATTTCATGGAGAAAAAAGCACTTTTTTTTATCACTGTTTTAACGTTATTGTCTTTATCATTATCAGGTAACAATAATGCAAGAAATTTTTATTCCTGTGCGTTCTTTTGCAAGTTTATAATCTACATAGGTATTGGACGCAACCTGCTGTGTACAGTATAGTAGAGCACAGCAGACCTGCCCCTGATTTTCTTGAGATCCATGCCTTGCTGAATTTGGGCTGATGCAAAGCTTAAATGCGTTCGTATTATACTGAAAGCGGGTTGCGCTCAGAATACGTACCTTGATGAATCAGACTCTAAATGTACAGCAATTAACCCTTGCAGATATTTCCTAAATATGTTGTATAGAAACTGTTGAAGAAGTACTGAGGCCTTGCATAGCCAAAGGGCAGAATCAAGTAGACAGTGTGGCTATCAAGCTATATTTTATTTTTCCACCTTCTTTAATATATATATAACATTGTAAACATCCTCAAATCTAGTTTTGCAGAGATCATGGCTCTATTAACTTGATTAAATAAATACTATTATTTGCAGGGATATCTAGTGTATACATTAGAGATGCTCAGGCTTGGTTTTCTGAACACCGAGCCCACCCGAACTTAGTGGATCCAAGTAGGCTCGGGAGCCGGCTCGTTACTTTTGCGCGTCCTCTGATCTGAATCGAGGCAAAACATCATTGTTGCGTAATTATGTGATTTTAGCAACAAAAAAAAGAGGGATTTTAGGGAAAAATTGGGATCCAAAACCAAAACACATGACAAAAAAATCATATATGATAACATCTATGTCGCCACTTAGAAATATCAGTGTTTCCCCAGTTCATTGAACATCATAATGTTTTACAAGGGAATCTAATAGAATGGAATACTTTCTGAATTTAGACAGCTGACAGATAATAAAATCTTTGGTGTAATAGGAAGGATTAACCCTCTAGAACAGACAAACAGACGCCATTTTGTTCATACGAGTAATTGAAGTAAAAGCAGACAATCCTAATCTCTTTGCTAAAAAATGTTTATAAAGTTACTTGCAAGTTACTCGATAAGACATTAGATACTAGCTGCAAATTTGAGAACTAGAACATCTGATTTTAATATCATGGCCCTAAAACCCTCTGCAGACAGGCCAGAAGCACTATAGCAATCTTTAAAATTAAAAAAAAAAAAACATCCACTCCTAATCCAGCAATAGAGGTTTTCATTTATATGTTCCCACTGGACACTTTACGGGCAGCACGGTGGCTAAGTGGTTAGCACTTCTGCCTCACAGCACTGGGGTCATGAGTTCAATTAATTGGCTGCTATCAAAATTGACCCTAGTCTCTCTCTCTCTCTGTCTGTGTATGTGTATATTAGGGCATTTAGACTGTAAGCTCTAATGGGGCAGGGACAGATGTGAATGAGTTCTCTGTACAGTGCTGCGGAATCAGTGGCGCTATATAAATAAATGGTGATGATGGTGATGACACTAAACTGTCTAAGATATCCCAACAATCTGTGAAACGCCACAGCGGAGAAATCACACTGGAGGAGATTAAACAAGTGATCAAGGACTAAAAATCCACTAAATTTCTGGCCCGGATGGATTAACAGCTGCATATTATATATTGTTCTCAGACAAGTTGTCCATGCATAATGCAGTACTGCAAGGTGATTCCATCTCTGGTGAGTTGATTGAGATGGCGATGACATACTAAATTGTGCCAGCTACAGATCCATTTCCCTCCTTAATAACTATGGAAAACTCTGGCAAATCAATTACTTTTTCTGGCAAATAAATTAAACTTTCCCAACACTTATCCCTTATAATTAGGGGAGTATCATCCCTGGGTGCAAGACTAGGGTCAATGTCTTTTGTCTCTTGACAATGTGGCTATTCCCTTCGGATTCCTGATCTTAGTTGTTTCCTGATTTCTGCTCTGTGGCTATGATTTCCCAGGACTGTTATACCATAGCACCAGGGCCGGTGCTAGGGTCCACGGCGCCCTAGGCATTTTTAAAAAAGTGGCGCCCCCCCCCCGCAAAAATCGCCGCCCCCCCGCAAAAATCGCCACCCTCCTCCCTCCTCCCTTCTCTCCTTACCTTGTCTCACCACCGCCGCCTCTCTGCTCCGTCTCCTCCCCTCCACTCACTGACACTAGTAAGTGGAGGGGAGGAGACGGAGCAGAGAGGCGGCGGTGGTGACAAAATAGCCTCTTCCCCCCCTCCCCGTCCATCTGAATGCTGTGCGGCGGCCGTGACAGGTATGGTCAGTGGTCGCCGCACAGTTTTAAAGTATTTTAGAATTCTGTGGCGCCCTCCAGGCGCCCTCCAGAGCCTGGCGCCCTAGGCAAGTGCCTAACCTTGCCTAATGGGAGCGCCGGGCCTGCATAGCACCTTCCAACTTTTCATTTATGCAGTTACCCCTACAGCCAGAGGCGTAGGAACGAAAATGTTCATGTTGTAACAGTGACTGTAGATATGCAAATACTCTCAATCCTATGTTAATATTTGTCAGTGTTTCAAGGGTTGGCCAATCACAGTGTAATTGTTTATTTTGCTATAAAAATGTATTTATATTATACATTATTAAATAAATAGTATTATTAAGTATCAATTAGTACACTAGCTGTTAGAAAGATAGATAAATTCAATTGTTCATCTTAAAAATTTATATTTTTTCATATTTTCATTTCCTTAACCTAGTTTTTATTCAGATTTCATTGACCGCATAATCTCATTTGATTGGGAGTATTTTAAATCTATAGTCACTGCCTCACTGGATATGGTATGTACTATAAATTGAAATTTCTGTATCTCGTGTTTGTTACTGGACGCACAAATTTCAGGGTAAACGTAAAGCGAATAGTTGTTCATCATTAATACAGGTCATTTGTTAACTGTTTATGAATGGAACACTTAGGGCTAGATTAACTAAGCTGCGGGTTTGAAAAATTGGGGATGTTGCCTATAGCAACCAATCAGATTCTTGCTTTCATTTACTTAGTACCTTCTACATAATGACAGCTAGAATCTGATTGGTTGCTATAGGCAACATCCCCACTTTTTCAAACCCGCAGCTTAGTAAATCTAGCCCTTAGAGTTTTTTTTAAATAAACAAATCAATGAATCCGTATTAAATCTATACTAAGGCAATCTATATTAAAGAACAGGTGGTAGTTATACTAAGACAATGTATAATTTAAAAAAGTTTCACAAGTTTAGAACAGATACCATGGGGTAAATGTATCAAGCAGCGATTTTGAAAATCCAACGATTTTCTCGGGAGAGTTGAAACTCACTGATGTATGAACCTGAGATTTCATGTAAAATCGCTAGAGATGTGCTTCTCTCAAAATCGCTATTTCAAAAATCGACAGAGATCAAAGTCCTGACTGCTTTACAATCTAGATATACAAGTCTCAAATATAGTAAGCTGCGATTAAGCAAACTCTCCTGAGTTAGCTTTAAAAATCGAAAGATACAACACGCTGGCATCATAGCAGTTGGACATGCATCAGGGGTCCCCATGCCTTAATGACATGCAAACCTCAGGCTGTTCAGTGCTGGGCTCTGGTTTGCCTCAAGTGATCCCAGATGATGGAGGAATTGTGGCCACATGGGAAGTATTTACTATATATAGTGGACATGTTCACATGTTTTTTTTCTTCAGGGTTCTTGCCTTCCTTTATCCTGTGCTCGAATCACTTATCCATAATTATCCCTAAATCTTTCTACTATGCTACCCACTCCTCCCTCAAGATCTCTGTAGGCATTCAAAAAACTGGTCTCTCTTGATGTTATATCTTAAAAATAACATCTTTCACATTGCAACCATGGAGAAAATCACATATCTCCATCATAAATAAAACACTTTTGAGCTGGTCTCCCTGTATATTTAATGAAAGCCATATCCAGAATTATCTGCCATTGACTTATTGCTCTATCCCCTAGCTCTCATTCTAGGTATAAATGTAATAACCTACAATATCTCTCAATATTTCCGCATACCTTGAGCATGGGTCCTTCAAGATGCATAGAGCTGAAATAAAAATCAGCTCTATCTTTACTCGCTCCATCCGACTGTCCCCTAATTTGGGCTTCTTCAAATGGGCACTCAAAACTCATAATTTCCTCAAAGCCTACCAGCCATGCACCTAATCTTCTATCCATACTTGACTACCTTACCCTCTCTCTCCCTCCCTTTCTTGCGCTTGATCCCCTCCTCTAACTCCCTTTGTGCTTCCTGTCTGTTTACCCTCCCTCTAGGATGTAAGCTCTTATGAACAGGGCCCTCTTCCCTCTTGTTTCTCTTCCTATTCTTCTGCTCCTACATCACTATGCAAGCTATGTTTGGAGTATTTGAAATCCTGGTAGTATTTGTTTAATGTTTGGTACTGTATCTACCCTGTATGGTCTTATGTCTGTCTCTGTACGGTGCTGCAGAAATGTTGTGACCCCCTATAAATAAAGGCTAATAATAATAAAATAATAATTTACTCACAGGCACAGGTCAATTTATCTTTCATCTAGTATCTCCTACTTCTGTCCATCCACCTTCTTCCATACCCCTGCCTTTACCCCCCAATTAAAGGTTGTCACTTGATAGTTTTTTGATATGTACGCCTTTTTTGATAACTAGAGAAAGTGGTCTTTTCACATTTTCTACTGTAATTTCTGCTGACCCAATAAAATTAAGACATTTTATAAAGTCACCTGCAGCCCCAGAATCAATGCAGAGGCAAATACAGAAATGACAATCTTAAGGACAAATTAAGGAAATTTGCATTCACTTACTATCTACTTGATAGATAGATACATGGTAGCCAGGGTCAATCTTCTTGAAGTTTCTTGACCTCTTACTATCAAATAATGTCCATTCACTTAGAAGAGGAGTTAGATAGACCCGTTGCAAAGTCAGGGTTGTTCCATAGAGGTGTGAAGAACAGGGAGAGAGAGAAATTGATAGGTGGTGTAGCAAGTCTCTTAGATCTTCACTGAAAAAGTCAAGGTAGGGGAAGTTTTTATTAGGGTGGATCTGTGAGATTTTGGAAGGCTGCATATACTGGAGAGCAGATGTAGTTTAAGGTATTTAGACTCAATATCAGCCCAGGAGAGGGAGGCCGGAGGAACAAAAGAGCTCACAATTTGGCTAAGGTGAGCAGTCCAGTAGCAGGCTTTTAAATCAGGAAACCCTCTTTCTCTGGAATTGTGGGCTTCTTGAGATGCACCAGTTTGATTGTGGGGTACATGCTGTTCCAAGTCAAAGTTGCTAATCCTAGCAGGGAGGTTTTGAAACATATAGAAGTTTATGGAGGATACTAATTTTCAGAAATTCTTCATGAATCATAAAGGTTATGGAGCTTCAAAAGGTTCTTCAAGGCCCTAGAATTTTGGTCAAGCAAAGTTGCCCGGGGGAAAATGGGATGGTGGAAGTTGTTCAGTCCAGGCTAGACATCGGTATGGCACCTCCAACAATCAATTTACCCCGCCTGACCTGTGACGAGTTTGTTTAAAAACGTGTGTTGATCGGAATTTGGAGCTTAAATGTTCACAAAGGTGCAAGGGAAGTTATTTAGCTTGCCAATCAGGATAAAAAAAACCCTCTTTATTCTTGTGAGCATCAAGAAGATCAAAGATGAGGTCACAAGCAAAGAGAAACACCACACCACGTCTCTTCCAATTATGATCACAGGTGTGACATATAAGGGGGAATCTCCTGGACCTAAGTTGGGATGAAGGTGAGTGATGAAGTGGGTCTCCTGAAGAAAAATCAGGTCCTCTTTTAAGGCTTGGATGAAGATGTGGAGTTTGGAATGCGTTTGTGGTGAGTTAAGCCCTTTTATGTTGTACGATATAATACTTAGAGTCATGAGAAGGTTAGTGGAAGAAGACCAGGGAGCTAAAACAAGGATTTAGTTTATAGTGCCCAAAGGTTTGGTAGAGAAGGATAGTGTGTTGACCAAGGGTGAGGGAGGGAGGGTGATGTGGGAGGAACCAATGGCCCTGAAAGAAAACTGGGTCGGGTGCTTAACACCCATCTAAATTGCTGTTGGGAGCATGGAATTGATTTATAGGTATATGGGGGCCAGGTGTGAAGGAACGTGGAAGGCAGCTACCAATGAGTGAATGCTTTAATCAATGGAGGCATCGAGGGGGGAGATAAGCAGTATCTTGCTAGTGGGATTTGTTGGAATTTCAGACTAACAGTTCTGGGAATCTGTCAACAGGTACATATGTGTCAATATATAATAACAACGTGTAACTTAATGCATTAACAGTTACAATAAAACAAGACTAAATAGAACGTAGCTAGGTAGACAAAGGTAACAGAACAGGAAACAAAACAGGTCCACTGAAGGAGATGTCTCCTAACGGAGATCTGCAGAGATTCACCTAAAACAAGAGGCAGCAAATAGGGACAACAACAAAGCATAAATACAACCAGACAAAAAAAGTCAGACTGCTGTGAAGGCACATGGTAGACCAAAAAGGGTATCACTCAAAGCAGGGGAGGCATCAAAGACTTCAGGTCAATTAAGTCTGCTGAGGCATGTGGAGGAGGGTAAGTAGATAAGCCAATTGTAATATGGGGATCCCAATTGAAGAGCCTCAATACCATGTGCTCCTGGGGGCATGGCTTCCAAAATGAAGTAAGAGTGTTAAAGACCAAACAGAGGAAGCTACAGTGAAGATTGCAGTTGAAATGAGAAGGACTAAAGATGTGAACGATTGAGAGGTAGGTCCTTGATGGGTAGTGGGTCTTGAGATCATTGACAATTTTCTTCTCTGAGCTCTTTGAGGTCTTGGTGTGGAGATGGGCTGCTCACTAGTGCAAAGGCTGGGATGATTCAGGCATGGTTCCTGAAGCTATGGCCGATCCTTTGGAGCAAGGCATGGGCTTCTGTCACAGATCGTAGATCTAGGAGTGCCTGAAGTGTTTGCCCAGTTTAGCGCCACCCCCCTTGAGGTGCAGAGTCTAACGGAGAGGGAGGTTTTCACCAGGGACTCCCGTAAGGGATTATGGACTTGGTGGCTCCCTAACCGCAGGTTGCGACCCTCTCAGAGGGTAATGGGTGAAACCAAAGGGAGAGCCTAGTACACGGAGGAAGTGAGGAGCAGGAGGTTTTAGGAGACAGGAAACACTTGGGATCCAGATGACAGCGGGAGGAGATGTTCTGCAGCTGTAGCTGCCATAAAGGTCCTGTGGGGCTGGAAAGAACCTATGAATCAGGAACATAGCGGAGAAGATGTTCTGCAGCAGCAGCTGCTGAAAAGTTCCTGTGGAGCTGGGAAGCACCTATGAATTAGAAACACAGCGGAGAAGATGCTCTGTAGCAGTAGCTGGAGAAGAGGTTCTGTGGAGCTGGGAAGCACCTATGAATCAGGAATACAGCGGAGAAGAGGTGCGGCAACAGCGGCTGCCCAAGAGGTCCTGTGGAGCTGGGAAGCACCTATGAATCAGGAACAGAGCCAAGAAGAGGTTTTACAGCAGCGGCTGCCGAAGAGATCCTGTGGAGCTGGCTGCTGAACAAGCAATAAGGCACTGGAGACTGTACAACAGGATACCACAAGAGAACAGGAGCCAGGACTTGGATATGTCTAACCAGGAGGAGAGACCTGAAGATCTGACACCCTTTTATTGCAGGAGATACGTCTTATGGTGGATCTGCAGCTGATTGGCGTCCGGTTGTTTCTAAGAATCTGTGTACCTGAACCCAGCTCTCGCCTTCTGGCTAACGTAGTTGGGGACAGATCTTTAAATATTTGTAGGTTGCGGCCTACACATGTTAGAAATTGTAATTTCCTGGACTCACAGAGGATAATCTCTTTAGCTGGTTAATGTGAAGGCATAGTATGATATGTCTCAGTTGATTCTGATCTTGTGATTGGGGTTTGAGAGCTCTTTGCAGTCTGTCCAGAAGGATGTGCTCCACCGGAACATCATGTGCCACTGTGAGAAACGTTATTTAAAGGTTTGGTTCTAGGTGAACCAGTTCAACATATTCCGGGATCTCTTTGATCCTCAGGTTGTTCCATCTGGCTCGATTGTCCATATCATCCTGATGTTACTGAATAGTGACCAGCTTGCTTCTAAATCATGTGATACCCTTCACCATATCAGTCTGGGAGGCTACTATGTGTTCTACTCTTCTCTCAATTTGGTCAGTCCAGTCTCCAATAGTAGCAACCGCAGTTCACAGTGAGTGAAGAGCAGATTGAACTTAAGCGTTGATTGAAGATTTGAGCTCTATCATTTCCTTTATTAGAGTCAGAAAGGCATACCTGGTGATGAGGGCTGAGTCGTCATCATCTAAATCAGAGTCAGCTGAAGTTTGTGGGAAATCTGCATGAGCACCCCCGGTCGGAGGGACAGTCTTTTTTGTGAAATACGGAAGAAGGCTTTTGGTGTGAGATTGTCTGCCCTTAGGTATGATGTAAGGTACAACAGAATCTTGCTTTAGAGTATGAATAGAGGTATGTCTATTAGACCACAGCTTGCTGGGTGAGTGTAGTATGAGAAATGTGCCCACTGTCAGGGAGAATTTAGAAAAGACTGATTGCGACATTTGGGTAGGTCAATCTGTTCTCCTGCCAACATAATGATGCAGGCTAAGCCACATAGGTTTGTACCGTAGTTTATAGATCTGTTATCAATAACAAGAGGTAAGGAAATAAGGCAATAAAATTATATATGATAGAATATGATCGAATTATAGAAATAAGGCAATTCACAGGGTGGTCATCAGCTGTCCGTGGAGAGATAGGTCTTGGAGTGATTCCTTCTGAGCAGACAAATGACAACCTATATAGCTCTCCATATATTGCTCAGGATAATAGACTATTCCCTTGTAGAGATTAAATAGATTCTACACTCTTAGTCCCAAACAGCAAAGGGTCATTATAGTTACAGGTCAATTTTCTAAGAATTGCGCAAATGAGCAAAAAGCAGATTGGTGAGCTCCAATAGGGCTTAGGAAGCAAAAAGGGTCCAGGTATAGAATTTATTGAAAGTTATGTTATCAGCAATGAGCTGCCTCTGTATGGGAGATTACTGGGGTGCACCAAAATCCTGGGTTTTTGCCGGGGCGAGCTCAAACGACCCGGGTCTTGGTGCAGTATGAATGGTACAAGTCAAAAATCCCGGGTCTTCAACCCGGGATTTATCGAGGGGTAATTCCCGGGTCGGACCCGGGTTGCCTGCACTATGAATAGTGCAACCCGGGTTGCACAGAAAACAAGCTGATTGGCTGTCTGCCTGTCTCTGGAGGATGATGTCATCTGTGGGAGCCCGTGGAAGATTCAAGAAGGAGTTTAGGAGAAATGGTTGATGGTGGAGTGCAGATCAAGCTGAAGCAGAATCGGAGTTTGTTGGAGAAAATTGCTTTTATTTCACTGAAAAAGTGTGTATTAACAGCAAATATGACACACTGGATGGAGGAAGAGGTGCGTGAGCTGCTGAATGTCAGATGGGAGGAAGAAATTCGAAGGCAAGTGACTGGGACTGTGAAGGATGCCACAGTGTACTACAACATCGCCAAAATACTCACACAACGTGGCATAAAGAGGACACAGCAACAAGTCCTGAACAAATTGAAGTCCCTGAGGAAGCAGTACACTAAAGTCCATGACCACAACAGGCGCAAAAGTGGCGCTGCAAGAATGGACTGGCCCTTTTATGATCAGTGCAATATGGTCTTTGGACATTCTCCTCTGACAAATCCAATTGCACTGTCATCTTCTAGCAATGTGGATGCGGCTATACCAACACCACCAGAGAGCACACAGACAAGCGAGGCCGCAACGGTAATAATAGAAGATTCTATAGAAGACACCCCAGAACTGGAGTGCAGTTCTAGAGCCACAACAGATGACACCAACATTTTTTGGGACGAACTGAACGATTCACAGCCATTCCCTGCTGCGCAAGTCGTTACAGATACTTCGCAAGAAAAGCAGCCAGAACCAGTGCCGGTGTCAAAGTCTACGCCAGGTCCCAGTTTACGCTCCAACAGTAAGTATCTTTAATAATCTCACATAATAACCAACTATATATACATACCAATATATCTACATAATTGGCAAAAAAAAAATTAACTGTATAAACATAACTGCCAAAAACAGAGAACTATATCAACAGAAATGCAAGCCAAATACCAATAAATATATCTACATAACTTTAAAAAAAATAAAAATTGTTTGAACATAACTGGCAAAAAAAGAGAAGTATATCAACATAAATGCAAACCAAATACCAATATATCTACATAACTTAAAAAAGAGAACTATATCAACAAAAAACCCAAAAGACAAATATAATACACTCCAAAGTATTAAAACATTAACACGCATATGCGGCAGTGCAAAACTACTGGGCAAGAGGGAGGAGGCCTCAAGCACATATCAGCTTACAACACTGCTTTTTTGTTCTGCCACATTATATATTCTAATGTATGTTTTACTGTGTTTTTTTCTTCATACAGTTTACAACGTTCCTAAAAAACGCAAAAGGCCCAACAAAATGGAGCAAGCAACTAAAACAATGACAACTGTCATGATGGATCAACTGCGGGAGATGGAGAGCACCATGAGGAAACACGAGAATACACAACTGCAGCGTTTCATGGACAATGAGCGGGATCTCCAGGACTCTTTCCTCATGCAAATCATGAACATGCAGGAACGCGTGTTACACGAAAATCGTGACTGTATGATGGGATTCATGGACAGACTCCTCTCACGGGTGCAGGCACCTCCTCCAAGTCCTTACTATTATGACGGACATTATCCTATGTACCAGCGGGGGCAAACAATGTTAGGCAACAATAACCCTCCAAACCCGGTACAGAATACACAACATGCTCAACCTATGGGTAACCCCAACATAGAATACCCACCTCGCAACCAAACCACTCCACAACCAGAAATGCCACAATATCGGCAATTGTAATAATCATGTTTTATGGACAAATGTTTAACAGTTAATTGTTATCATGTATGTTACGTGTGATCTGGAAACACGCCGTTAGTTGCACATATTACGTGAAAAGCAAATTTGCACTTACTGTTTGGGCACATTTGTGTCTTCTGTTTACTACTTGTGTATATATTTATTTATTTTTCTACATGCAAGTAAGCACTTTTGTATTGTGTCATTTTATATTTTTGTGAAGAGACATATGAGGAAATATGTACAAAACAAAATACAATATGTGAAATAAACATTTTTTTTTTTACTTTTACATTTGTGTGGTACATTCAAACAAGTGAGGTCAAATTGGCAGTGAGGGTGGTCCTAATAAGTTCAGCAGAGGTATTGGTGCACTCTCCTTCAAAAGTACTGGAGTCCACTGACAGCACTGGCATTTCAGACTCCTGCACATTCCACTCAGGTAGAAATTGGTCTTTTTGAATTTCACAAATGTTATGTAAAATACAGCAAGCAGCAACCACGTGGGCCACAAGCTTGGTGTCAATGTCATTGCGCTTCAATAGACAGCGCCAACGTCCTTTCAAGCGCCCAAAAGCATTTTCCACCACCATCCGAGCCGAGCTGAGGTTATGTGTAAACCGGATCTGTTCCTGAGACAGGTGATGTTGCTGAGTGAACCCCTTCATCAGCCAGCGCCTCAAAGGGTAAGCAGCATCCCCAATGATGTGTACCGGTATCCCCACACCATCAACAAACGTAGATTTCTGTAAATAAAAACATGCAGTTTCATGTCACCATGTTAAAAATATTGGTCACATAATGCAGTACACTTGGTACTATATGGTGAAAATGCATTTTGCAAGTGGTACATCTATATATAAAAAGGGGCAGTAAATACATACAATATTGATAGCAAACAATAGTATATAAGCTTCAATTACAAAAACATCATACAACATTACACCTATATTTACCTCTCTAGGGAACAGCCAGCCATCTTGTCTTTCCTCAGCAATTTGGTAAAGGTCTGAATTTGCTAGAACTCTGGCGTCATGGGAACGTCCAGGCCAGCCGATGAAAACATCTGTGAAACTGACATAAAAAAAATACATATAGCAATGTTTTACAATACGCATTACACATGGCACAGTCACATAAAAAAAACAAAAAAAATGCTTACCAATAGTTGTTGTCAACCACAGCCTGCAGAATGATGGAATGCCAGCCTTTGCGGTTGTAGTAATCCGCATGGTTGTCTGTGGGGGCAATGATGGGGATGTGTGTCCTGTCTATGGCTCCAGCACACTGTGGAAACCCACGCTTCAGGAATCCTGCAATTGTATCATCCAGGCGCTGACCTTGCGGTAAGGAGATGAAGCGATGATACAGGGCTTCCAGCAATGCCGTGGTGACTTCATGCACTAGAGTGCACACCGTGGATATCCCCACTCCAAACAAGCAGGAGATTGTCCGGTATTCTCCAGGGGTAGCATACCACCACAACACAATAGAAAGGCGCCTACATGGTGGAATAGGTTTCCCAAAGTTAGTGGCCTTCATTTGCTGCATAAAACAGCAAACACACACTAGTAAACATGAACTCTGGGCTACACAAAAGTGAGTTGTCGGCCATGATGAAAAGTAATGTGGTAAACAATCACCACCCACTTTTGCATCATCTTTATGCGTCAAAAAAACAGTCACCTTTCAATGACATCACCATTGAAAACTGCTCTGGTGATGACTCCCACAAATTGCCAGGGCACAGACTTGTGCAGTATGAATGGGGTCAACCAGGGAAATTCCCGTGTCCGAGGTGCAGTATGAATGGTGTTTCTGAGCTGGGACGCCCTGAGCCCCGGCAAAAACCCGGCTTGAAAAACCCGGGATATTGCCGGGGCGGCAGTATGAAAGCGGTATAATAAACATTTTTCTGTGATAAAGTCTAAGGGGGGTATTCAATTGTTAGCGAGTTTGGAAGTTCGAGCGCGTTAAGTCTTTTTTTTCTATTTTTCCTTATTTTCGAGCGTGAAAACTTCTCCCCCAATTCTAATCTTTTTTTTTTTTTTACCGAAACGGTGTTATCGCGCTCCAAGCGTTTGTCAATGTTAAAGTATAGGCTGGCTGCGAACCCTTAGCGGAAAAAGCTATTCAATTGTTTTTTAACGCCGAGTGTGAAAAAGGCAAATATGCTGTTTTATCTCGCACCTCCATGGTCTGCTCAAAGACAATTTTTTTTTATTAAGTTAAGAAAAATATACATTAAACTGAGAAAATAGGTGTAAAAGTTCATAAAAGTAACCTAAAAAAAGAAAAGTACTAAAATAAGTGTATAATAATTACTAATTTTTGGAAATTTCCCCCTTTAGAAAAAACCATAGTGGTGCATGTATTTAAACTTTTTTATATTATTTTTTTGTTTTTAAGGGGGGGGGGGGGGTGGTTGTGCCAAAAAGTATCATGTTTTTTTATTTATTCTTTAAAAGCAAAATCGTTTGCTCCCCACTCTATTTAGTCTTCGCCCTAGTGCTGGCAGGCTATTGATGTGTGAAAAATTTGACGTAGGGTTCCCCCTAATTTAATTGAACCAGCACTAGGCAAACCAGCCGGGGTGATAGGCACTATAACAGGGGGGGAACGCAGTTTGGGTCCCACGGCCATAATGACTAAACACCCACAGACTGTTCAGCGCTGGCCTGGATTCCCTAGGGATTGTGGTCCGCTGAAAAATGTAAGCGGGCCACCCCCCTAGGGCCACCCAGGCCAGTGCCGATAGCACTAGGGCTCTTCCTACTACCCCTGGGCTGTGGGTAGTAGGGTAATAAATGGGGATTTTGTATGAAAAAAAACAAAAAAATTTTTTTTTACTTGTGGAACTACATGTCCCAGCCAGCCATGTTGTCCTAAATAGTGTGGGCATGCTGCTACTTGTCTAACTACAAGCACCAGCGTACCCATAGCACCCAGGGCATGTTTGCACTTGTAGTAGAACCACAAGTGCCAACATGCTCTTACACCCACGGCTGGCTGTGATCTGTAGTTCCACAAAGCAAAATGTTAAATAAAAGCACAACACCCTCATTCCAACCACAAATCTTTATTAAAAATAATAAAACCCCAAGAAATACAGTAAACACCCTCATGTACACCATAGATTTTAGTAAAAAAAAAAAAAAACTCACCATGGACGAAATCCTCAGTTTTATGATGCTTTACTTACACACACTCATTTACGCAAAGTCCCAACAAATATTTTTACCTTCGAAGAAAGGTCCGGCTTGCCCACTGTCCCACAAATATTTGTACCTTACAAATGTCCATGCTTGGCCAGTGTTCAAATGTTTGTAAATTTCAAAAAATGTACCTCCTTGTAAAATCCTTAATTCTGCTGTACAGAGGGGGGGGGGGGCATTGTTGCTTGCAGTGCTGGGGCCCTTCTTTATTGCAGTGTGGTGGCCCATTCTCTTGTGCAGTGCTGGGGCCCTTCTTGATTGCAGTGTAGGGGCCCAATCTCCTTTGCAGTGCTGGGGCCATTCTTGATTGCATTAATTTACTTTTATTTTTTTATAGTAAAATGAGTGCCTTAACCACTCCTCATTTCAAACTCGCTAGGACCAATAATAGAGCGCGAGGGGGTGAATGCAAAAAAACAATTGAATTGAGGTTTTTTGTTTTTTTTTAAACGCACGCTCGAACAGGAAAAAAACAAGCGCTTTTTTTTTTTTTTCCGATCGTGAAATTTTAACGCATCTCGCTAACAATTGAATACCCCCCTAAGAAGAAGTTTGGCATACTATGTTGATCTCATTTGTACGGACTGTTATATATTATTTCAGAAACCAAACCTGCGCTGTAGTGTCAGGAATGGGATGAGGGACCTTGGCATTATACAGTAGAAGTGATAAGTGGAGTCAATGAATTAGTTATGTAGCTCTAAGTGAAATGGGACAGGAGAAAGTGTTATGTCGGTTTTAGACTTAAAAATAGGCCTGGTGATGTATCCAAGTACCCCATTTACCTGATTGTCACTTTTTGTATTTTGCACAATATTTACTGTACTACACCTATTTGCCAATTATCTAAATGTAATAAGTGAAATGTTAAATATAAAAACTGTTGTAATATATAAAACATACATAAAACCTATAAGCTTTGAGATAAACCTGGTTCACCAACAAGATCCAGCAAATACAATTGGATATGTCAGCTCAGCTTTGGCATACCATTCTCCTATATTTTATTCAGTAACATTTATTGTTATATGGGGGTTACATGTTTGTAAGGCTCTTAAGTATTTTATTCTGTCCAAAACGAAGTTTTCGACTATTCTTCCTATACTGGGAAGTAGGACTCTTTCACTCGCCTATTCATATCCCTGGGAAAATTAAAGTAAATGGAAAATATATTACATCTATGTATTATGGTAGGAAATGTCAATTTTGCAAATAATTATGTTTTCTCAAATCTAAGAGAGCTATTTTCTAGTGAAACTTGCTTTTTTTAGTTGCTCCATTACTTTTATTTCTTATGAATTTTAGATTATGCTTGTATTTTTACATTAGTTTAAAAATAATTTACTCCAAATTGTACACTTGCCTTTGGTTTATTACTTTTTTTATGCAATTCATAACACCTAATTTTGGTTTCATATATGAACTTTTAGCTATTAACCTGTGAAAAATAAGTACTTTTCATGACAAGGCTCCAGAGACTTAAGTATGCTCCACAATTGGAACTTTTAACTTCACTGCAGGAAGCATTGATAAAAAAAAATATATTTTTTTGATGCTTTTTAATTAACAAAATTGATCATGTTGCAACTTTTTTCACTTAGGATTAAAATTCTAGGCCTCCAATATTCCAGCTTCAGGATTATATTGAAGGTTCATTAGGTAGTGGTTTGTCCAGGGAGCAATGTCATGTTGCAGATTTTGTTGCTAAACTGTTCACTTCAGTGGCGGAACTGCCATTAGTTCTGCCTCTGGTTCACTTGGTAGTATTTTAAAATCACTGCCACATTGGCAAGCTCAATAGAGTGATTACTATTTCTGACATTATCCAGACATTTGTTAGCATGTATCTAGACACAGAGGACCTGAGTCATTAAGGAGAACAATGCAAAAAAAAGTTGTAAATTTGATCCTGGACAAACCATTTTACAATGAAAGAGGTACAAATTATTTTATTATTTTGCATGTAAGGAAAATATTGGCTATTTTTTTCATGTAGCAAACACATACTGGATAGCTTTATTTTTACACTGAAATGTAAAATTGACCTAGGACATTTGCTACACCAACTATAAATCTGTCCCCACATTTTAAATTTACCTCCCCCTCCAATGCAACATGGTTTTGGCGAGGTGCATAGTTTCTCCTTTTTTTTCTTTACTCTCCTTAATCATTCAGGCCCAGAGTGCTAAAACTATGGCTAGTGGTATAATAAGTGAATGAACATTCTACAGTTCAACCGATTTCTAATAACATTTTGTATAATGCTACTTCACACTTTCCAACATTCTCAATGTTCCCTGCACAGCCCAGATTTCAGCCAGTGGAGTGGCTAAAAAGGCATCTCAAAATGTCATCACAACTATTAACCTCTCTTACCATCATGTGTGTTCTCTGTTCAAAAGTACATTAAAATGTATTAATTACATTATGGGCCTGATTTATCAAGGAATTCAATTTGCTTTTCTTTTGTTTAAAAAAACCACAAAACAGGCGTAAATCATACATGCCGACTTTTAAAACTTCTGGGGAGAAGTCATGTGACAGGGGGTAGGAGGGGGCGTGGCGACGTCGTGGTGTCACTATAGCCTAGCCCCCAATATAAAATGCTGAAATTCACGGCATTGAATAGCGGGGGCAGGGCTTAATGACGCAATTAAGCCCCGCCAATTAATGCCGTGAATTTCGTCAAATCCGGGAGGTTTGCCTACTCTTCTAGGGGTCCAGGAGGACTCCACAAAATTCGGGAGCCTCCTGGGAATTCCAGGAGAGTAGGCAAATATGGCGTAAATTGCACACACATGTTAAAGTGAAATCAGATCTGACGAAACATTTCCATTTGAATACTGTATACGTATGCTCTGGCTATGCGGCAATTGCTGTATGCTGACATGCACAACACACTGCAGGATACGCACAATGCATGCGTGCAATAAAAAGTACCATCAGAACGCACAGAGAGAAAAAATTAATTTAATTAACACTTGTTAATACTATAATCATTAATAAAAATACCTTTTTTTAAATAATTTTTATTAACATAAAATACATATATCAGGATGTTCTTAATGCCTACTGTACATAAAAAAGCATATTTTACAGTTGCTCTTAATTGCAAACACATGTTCTGGCATGTATACGCAAATTACTATCAAGCAGCACTTATACCAGCAATGTAATAATACAGCTAAAACCCACGAACCTCAGAGATGCCCAGAGCTTGAATAGGACGGATGTGTGTGCACTCAACCTGGGCATGCTCTTACTATACATTAGTTACATGCATACGACCATTCCCTCGCCACTTACACCCTACAAATCGTAGGCAGTCAGAAGTGTCATTTGCGTTCACAGATAAATTGCATTCACCTGTGTTCACTGGGGTAAAGTCGCTTCTGAGCATTCGCAGAGCAATTTCATGCAAAATACAGCTCTCAATGGGACTTACGTTCCTTAATGAATCAGGTCAAATCTATATCCCTCTTTACTATGCCACGACACAGTAATGTCAATTTTGGTCTGTGTTTTAAGAGGGAACACTGTACTACACCTTCACAAACTGCAGAACCTTAATTATTGGCATCTAGTATACAGTTAATGTGTTTTTTCCTATGACTTAAACTGCATGACTAGTTTACGAATAGTCAGTGAAAGTGTTAAAATCTTGTAGTGATAATTCTGCGGGAGCTACTGCACCAATAAGTCACACACAGTAATTGGATGATAAAATGCCACATGAAGCAACAGAAGATTTACAAGTGCTTGCTTCCTATTGCAGCTCCTGGTAAACTGTGCTTATATTTTGTGGTGTGCAGCAGAGGAAACCTGTACAGTTGCATATGCTGTGGATAACAGATTATCATAGTCAGAATACCAGGCTGCACAATCATTGTAAAACTAGAGCAAAAAATATTTATTTAATTTTTAGTAGTCATTCATTGATTTGTTTCTTAAAAGAAGCAAATACATATATTTTCATACACAGCTAATATTTCAATGGACCAGCAGGGGGCAGCATTTTTTCAGCTATTCAAGACCTAAAAACTCAGTGAACAAGAAGAGAAAATGTTGATCCTAATTGGAGCAGACAGAGGGATCCTCTATAATCCATCAACATCCTTTTCAAATTATGATTCTTAGGTGGGTGGTGTCTGAAATGCCAGTGCAGGCTTCTCTGTAATAGAGCCAAACAATTGTCAATTCTCTCTGCTGAATACACACGGTCTCTAAGACAGACATCTGAACATGTGACAGAAGCTTCTATCTCATTTGTAATTTTTTAATAGATAATGGTATGTAGGGACAAAACCATGTTTTAATATAACCCCTTCAGTGCAATCTTGGTTATTGTAATAATATTTCTTAAAGGACAAATAATGTGTGTTCTTTGCAACCATAAGCTCCATACAAAAATGTTTTTCAATAAGGTGTGGAAATATAAATGCTTGTGCTAAGTATTGTTAGCCTAATAGATGCTCCAAAGTTGATTTTTCTAGGATATAAACAATAATGAGACCTTGACAGAAACTGAAGTGTACTTATAATTGTGAAATTCTCTAGAAGCTTGTGTTTATATCTCTAACTCTTCCTTATATAAAGAAGTATAGATGTGACAATTGTAAGTGTTAAGATATGCTCAACTTTTTATTCTCTAAATATGTGATTTATTTCTGTAACTGTATCAACGCAATGACATATTTATGCAATCATACCTTAGGATCTATCCTTGTAACAATACCTCTATAAACCATACTTGCCCACTTCCGGGAGACTTCCGAATTCTGGGTAGGTCTCCCGGACTCCCGTAAGAGCAGGCCAATCTCTCGCATCCTGGCAATTTCCAAGTGACGTGGGCAGGATGGGAGCTTCCATGACGAGAGTATCTGTGAATTGAGTCATTTTACCCCCCTCTCCCCGTTACAATTATGCACCCTCATCATTGTGCCGTGGAGGCAGGCCAAATAACACAATTCGCCATCCTCTGCTCCCACCCTTATCCTCAGTCGTCAAACTTCACCTACCCTCTGGGATCTAATGGAGGAAAAGAGTAAAAAATTGGTAAGTATGGTATAAACAATATGATTTCAGGAAGGTGGCTAAGTGGGCACTTCTGCCTCACAGCACTGGGATCATGAGTTCAATTCCCGACCATGGACTTATCTGTGTGGACTTTGTATGTTCTCCCCGTGTTTGCGTAGGTTTCCTCCGGGTGCTTCGGTTTCTTCCCACACTCCAAAAACATACTGGTAGGTTAACTGGCTACTATCAAAATAGACCCTAGTCTCTCTCTCTGTGTCTGTATGTTAAGGAATTTAGACTCTAAGCTCCAATGGAGCAGGGACTGATGTGAATGAATTCTCTGTACAGCACTATATAAATAAATGATGATGATTTCAATTGTGTGGTTGAAGACTACAGTCATAGCTAAAAGTTTTGAGAATAACACAAGTATTGGTTTTCACAAAGTTTGCTGCTTCATTGTTTTTTAGACCATTTTGTCAGATGTTGCTATTGTATACTGAAGTAAAATTACAAGCATTTCATAAGTGTCACAGGCTTTTATTGACAATTACATTAAGTTTATGCAAATATATTTGCAGTGTTGACCCTTCTTTTTGAAGACCTTTGCAATTCGCCATGGCATGCTGTCAGTCAACTTCTGGGCCACATACTGATTGATGACCGCCCATTCTTGCCTAATCAATGGATGGAATTTGTCAGAATTTGTGTGTTTTTGTTTGTCCACCCGCCTCTTGAGGATTGACCACAAGTTCTCAGTGGGAATAAGGTCTGGAGAGTTCCCTGGCTATGGACCCAAAATTTTGATGTTTTTGATCCCCAAGCCACTTAGTTATCACTTTTGCCTTAGGACAAGGTGCTCCATCATGCTGGAAAATGCAATGTACGTCACCAAATTGTTTATGGATGGTTGGGAGAGGTTGCTCTTGGAGAATGTTTTGGTACCATTCTTTATTCATGGCTGTGTTCTTAGGCAAAATTGTGAGTCCACTCCATTGGCTGAGAAGCAACCCCACACATTAATGGTGTCAGGATGCTTTACTGTTGGCATGACACTGGACTGATGGTAACGCTCACCTTTCTTTCTCCAGACAAGCATTTTTTCCAGATGCCCTAAAAAATCTGAAATGGGATTCATAAGAGAAAACGACTTTACCCCAGTCCTCACCAGTCCAATCCCTGTACCTTTTGCAGAATATCAGTCTGTCCTTAATGTTTTTCCTGGAGACTAGTGGCTTCTTTGCTGGCCTTCTCGACACCAGGCCATCCTCCAAAAATCTTCACCTCAACGTGCATGTAGATTTTAAGCATCTCCCTCCTTTTAAAACTTCCAGTCCGTTATTCTAACTCAATCAGCATGACAGATTGATCTCCAGCCCTGTCCTAGAGAAGAATCACTGACCTTATGTCAGCTGGTCCTTTTGTGGCAGGGCTGAAATGCAGTGGAAATGTTGTTTTTGGGGTATCATGGCAAAGAGGGACTTTGAATTACTTGCAATTCATCTGATCATTATTCATAACATTCTGGAGTATTTGCGAATTGCCATCATAAAAACTGAGGCAGCAGACTTTGTGAAAAATAATATTTGTGTCATTCTCAAAATTTTTGGCCATGACTGTATACTGCACTGCTAAGGAGATACTGTGGCAGAGAGAGTCACTTGTGATCTAATATCTCTACTTGGGGTTGTCAAGAAGAAACTGAGTGCCAGATCTTACTGCCATTCAATGATTTATCCTAAATGATCAGACATCTTTGGTAAGTCTAAATGCTTGTTAATCATTTCTTTTAACTCTTTTTGGAATTGGAGAAATTCTAGTAGTTATTTAATGCACATGTTATATTTCCATTAGATAGCATAATAATGAAGAGGTGGCGTGAAGGAAGGTTTCCCTATGGGAGCTAAGTGAATTTTCATTTGAGCTTTTACGGATGTGTGGCTTAGAATAGGAGATAATACCTCATGTGCATCTGCACCAAGGCCTGAATATGGGAATATACCCTAATTGCAAGGTCACACGTCACCAGGCGCTGGGAGAGGGAAGCCCGGGGGGCACACAGGCGGCCGCATCAGATGACATGGGATGATGCGGCCGCATCTCATGTCATCAGATGCGGCCGCCGGTGAATATGTGATATATTGCATCCGGGGGGGCGGCCGGCCTACCCCCCGGCCCTAATAGCGGTCTGATTGAGCGGCCTGCCTGCCCCCCAGGCTAGCCCGCCCCTGCACGTCACAGGAAAGTGTGACTGGGTACACACTACAGTGTTTTCAGATGATTGGCCAATCAGACGATAAACGACCGGTGGTCCCGATATCACAGTAGTGTCTACCCTGAGTAGTGTGTAGCAGCTGAGAATGTTAACTGTGCTGGGCGCACACACAGACCTTGCATCCATAGCCTCATCCACAGTGGGATCCGTGTTCATAGTGTTATGTGCATCCCATCTCCAAGGCACAGATTGCCTTGGCTTTTGCAGCGATCTTTAGCTCACTGCAGATGGGATTCTGATCTGGTAACATCGCTAACCTCCACTGACTGGAAATGGGTAATGAGGATTCTGAGTCCCCTGTCCTGTGCACATTGCTGGTCTGGATAGAGGATTGAGTGTAACCTGCTCCCCGAAGCTCAGCTCATTACTGCCTGGATTGAGTCCCCCCCCCCACCCCGCCACTGAAATGGTACCCCGTCTTACCAGCTTAGGGGCACTCTTAAGCACATTGAGCATCTGATCCAAGCTGTGGGTTCTGTATGCCCGATTTAAGCACCACTTTTCCTATGATTGTTGATGGACTGCGGGCTCAGCTCTGGCGCAGGTTGACAGTGCACATTGCGCATAAAGCTCAGGGGGACTGGTATCTGGGGTGTTCACTACTAATTTCTGGGGAATTTATTGGAAGTCTTGATATAACAATTGTAATAAAATGTATTTATAAAGCTATAAACAGCATATTAAATCCAGGATGGCAAGTTCAGATGTATGCACACTGCTAATAAAATGTCTCCTGTTGATCAATATGGAGCGAACAGTTTCACAACATTCTCTAAATGAATACACTGCACTTGGACTAGATGAAGAGCACATATCTGAAGGTAAATTGTAGCAGCTTTAGATATTTACACAAGTGGAATACCAGTACTAAACAGAGTCCTACATTACAGTTTCCTTTAAAAGGAATATTTGACATAGGTAAGGTAATCTTGTGTCATTAAGGCAAAATGTATAAACAATTCCCTTGCTCATGGAATGTTTATTTTGATTGAAGTAAAGAATCAGATAAATGGCATCATTAGTTTGAAAGAAGATTAAAACTACTCATGGGGGGCAAGAAAACAAATGTAAGGTAAAAATAGAGAAGGTAACAAAAGGTGCATATTTATATCAACATGGTACTGCTCCATCTTCGAATTCAAAAGCACTTTACACTATTTTAATAAAAAACTAAACTATGCCAGATGATAATATGAAAGATTTACTAAATGTTCTTATGCTACCTCTATACATTCTGCATCAATCAGTTGGAGGTGTAAATTGAGTAGTAAAGAAAATAGCACCAGACACTAGTACACAAAATGTTCAGCTGAGAAGGTAAACGCAAGGGGAGGTGAACACAGCTGTGATACAACCAGACAATTTATCTAGCAAGAAAAAAACATAGAGCCTTTCAGGAACAAATGAAAACTATACTTGCATACCTCCCAACATTTAGACATGCAAAATCAGACAAACCAAAGCCACACTCTTGATCTGTCGCAACCCCTCTGTAAACCACCCAGAATTAGAGATGTTCACTGACCCCCGTGTTTTAGTTTTTGATCTGGATTAACTTCGTGTTTTGATTTTGGTTTTGACAAAACTGTCCTTGCATGTTTTGGTTTTGGTTTCCGATTTTTTCTAAAATCCCTATTTTTTTGGGCTAAAATCACATAGTTTGGCTCTTTTATATCCCTACATTTTTATTAACCTCAATAACATTAATTTCCAGTCAATTTTTGTCAAGTGACAAGTACACTGATACCCCTCCTTTTTCTGTATGAGCAATGGCACTGGAGAGTGACAAGAACACTGCTACCCCTGTTTCTGTGTGAGCAATGGCACTGAGCAATGCCACTGGAGACTGGAGAGTGACAAGAACACTGCTACCCCTGTTTCTGTGTGAGCAATGGCACTGGATCTCCTGGGGAGGGAGGTACTTATGGAATCCAAAACCGGCGAGATCCAACAACGCAACAATGACGTTTTGCCTCAGATCCGAGGATGCGCAAAAGTAAAGAGCTGGCTTGCGAGCCTACTCGGATCCCCTAAGTTCGGGTGGGCTCGGTTTTCAGAAAACTAAGCGTAAGCATCTCTATCCAGAATCATCCACTTTTCGTTGAAACTCTATCCAATTTCGTTTAAGCTCCACCATTTTTGAGGTCCACAAATTAGGACGGACCCACAAAAATCGTGACAGTTTGGAGCAATGTATTTATTTATTGTAACCCAAATTGGGTTGATATAGATTATTTTTTTAGAACTGCCTCTCAAATTAACTGAAACATTGTCTATATATTGCTTCTGCCTGGCCAGCACAAGCACCAGGTACAGTGGCTGATCTCACAGAGGCAGAGGAAAGGTTATTAGAATAGTTATTTCCACTATTTTCCAATAAAAACTGATTGGTCAAGTATACATAACTGTAAAAAATAAGAATGATTCCCACGAATAATTTTTATGCCTACCACAAATCCTTGTAATACACCTTTTCTTCCTGTTATAAAACCTGGGAAGGATACGTATTGGTTTTTACACAGAGCTGTAAATAAGACTGTTTTACCTACTTTCCCTATTATACAATTTATAATTCATTTTGTATACCTCCAACCAGTGTTCGAAGTAGGGGAGTATACAGTGGTATGCCATACTGTCACTTCTCCTGCTGCAGGCTTGTCCAACCTGTGGCTCTCCAGGTGTTGTGAAACGACAAGTTTCAGCATGCTTTGCCAATAGATACACAAACGATTGCTGGCAGGACATGCTGGGACCTGTAGTTTCACAACACCTGGCGAGCCACAGGGTGGCCAGACCTGTCCTACTGCCTTCATTGTAAAACTTAAATTCCATTCACTTACGTTCTAATGCTTTATCTCCCCTGAGTAGCTTCCTGCCCTGACAATAATGGTTACTGTAGCCAAACAGCTGATCCTAAGACAGTGGACATCCCCGGTTCCTCCAACCTTAGGCACACTTCAGACAGCGATATTAAATATTATTTAGTTAGACAGGAAAGCTACACTCCCTGATATTGAAAAAGGGGGGATATGGTTCAATTAAAAGTGGGGATTGTACACTGAATTATTGACAGCTCGCGTTGAACAGGATATTTTCAAACTGTTTGAAATTACCACGTGGTATCTTCTTAGACAGTTGAACTGAGACTACACAAGTTCTGCCTTTCCGATTGCTGACCACTGGTGATTTTTGAATTGTGACAGACATGCTTGCTCTCCTTGTTGTGGCGTTCCTCCACCCCCCCTCCCCATATATGTATTCAGCCTTTAACCGGGGGTCTTGCTTTCATGGACATAACCTGATGCTACCAGGGCCATCTAAACAACATTATGGGCCCCCGGGCAAAGCAGTCCACGGGTGCTCCTATATATATATATATATATATATATATATATATATATATATAGTATATATTATAAAAAAAAAAAATAAGTGACTACATATGTGTGTGTGTGTTAAAAATAAGTGATTATATATATTTATACATACATATATATCACTTCAAATCCCCCTTAACTTACCTTTCAATCGCCTTGTTCTCCTAGTCCGATCCCCTTCTCTTCTTCGTCGCTGTCCTGCACTTCTCCGTGCTGTGCTCGCAGTGAATGTTGGGCGTGATGACGTCATTCACTGCGAGCACGGAAGAGGGGACCAGAGAGGGAGCCGGATTGCTACCTGACCTGAACGGTCAGGTGACTGCAAAAGGTAAGTTTTTTTATTTTCTGCCTCGGGCCCCCTTGTCCGCTGGGCCCCTGGGCACCAGCTCATCGTGCCCAGTGAGAAAGACGGCCCTGGATGCTACCCTAGAGTAAACAACTACCATTCCTTCACTATCCCCTGTTAATATCCCCTATTACCCCATTGAACTCTTTTTTCTCGTTTATGGATGCTCATGATTCCTATGCACTCCATTATAATATTGTTATTGTTTATCGTTATTCACATACGATACCTGTTTTGACTGATATACCTAACCAATTTTTATTCTGATAAGTTAAACTGATGTTATCATTTGTACTGTGATGCCTTAATTTATGGAATCGTTTATATGTTCAATGTCCTTATTATTGTTGTTGTTTTGTTTTCTTTAAAACTAATAAAGAGATTTTCAAAATCACTTACATTCCAATTACATTTTTCATACCGTCTTTCATGTGCAAGCTAATTTCTAGGCATATCAAAATGTAAAAATGTGTTTGTCAATTAATTCCTAGTAATAGCTTGATATGGCTCAAGGAAACCTAGGACTTCCTGAATAAAAGTGTCAGCTCTTCACCTTGGTTGTGGAATAATTGGTAAGGCAAAGCTAGGGTGTGGCATAGATAGGGAAGGATTTCATCATTTTAGATAGACCAGGAGGTTGTTTTTGATTAACCCTTTGTCATACACACATCACGCAGGCTCAGGTGAGTGCTGATCATCACAAATTATTGGCAAACTTGTGGGATATATTCTTAAGTTAATTAGGGTTGTGTGATTCCTGAGAGAGGAAATACAGACTAATTCACCAGAGACTGAACTCAATGCTTAAACATTATAAGATATACAGCAATTCGTTACCCCCCTTCTCTTGTTTTTCTTCTCTTTTTGCCATTATACTGTGAGAGATGGCTGCTGCATATAAATGTATGACCATGGATGTGATCATTGTGCAAAGTGAGGAAATGGAATTCCCAGCCATGGCAAAAAGTGCACTTGATTCAAGCCCTCTTGCAGAATGATCAGGGCAAAGACAAAGATTTGTCCCATGGAGGGTCCAGCCAGGACTCAGAAAATGAGCTGATCGTGGACATTGCTCCAAATCCTGGGGGTAAATGTATGAACCTCCGGATTCTTCAACTCCGGCGAGTTCAGCGTATTCAGCGCTTAAATTTAAAGCGGCGCTGCCTTACAAAGCAGCGCCGCTTTAAATTTAAGCGCTGAAGACGCTGAACTCGCCGGAGTTGAAGAATCCGGAGGTTCATACATTTACCCCCTGGACTGTTGCTTTTTGATGACTCTAAGGGCTAGATTTACTAAGCTGCGGGTTTGAAAAAGTGGGGATGTTGCCTATAGCAACCAATCAGATTCTAGCTGTCATTTTGTAGAAGGTACTAAATAAATGACAGCTAGAATCTGATTGGTTGCTATAGGCAACATCCCCACTTTTTCAAACCCGCAGCTTAGTAAATCTAGCCCTAATAGTTCAATTGTGGATACTGCTATGGACGTTTATTTTCAGCTGTCCTAAAATATTTTGGACCAGCAGACATTACCCCCAAAATTCAGCTTATACAGAGAGGCACACAGCCATGGAGGCGGCAGACAGGCGTGTTGACTTGGAGGAGGCGGAATGCCAAGCTGATCGGCAAGCAGAAAGAGAAGCTGCAGAACAAGAGGCAGAAAGGGGATACCAGCTGGAGCTTACCACACTTCAACGCCAGGCAGAAGCCAGAGAGGCTGGTATTAGCAGACCTTGTCCAGAGAATTTCTCTGTTCCGGAAATAGATGGGGATTTAGATGCCTATTTGCAAGGATTTGAAAAGTCTTGCCAACAGATTGCCCAAAGATCAGCGGGCACAGTACTTAACCCCTGGTTTGTGAGGGAAAACATTAGAGGCCTTTGCACACCTTCCACCTGAAATGTGCCCTGCTGCAGCGTTTTAACATCACCCCTGAAGCTTACAGGAAATAAGTTCAGAGATATCACACGCCAGGCCCGCTGATTCTGTGGGCGGGTCCCGACTTCCCTGGACAGACTTGCTGCCCGCTGGTCTGCGGCATTAAGCACTGCAGTCCCTGGTTGGCACCAACTTGAAATCGGGTCTGCGCATAGGCAGACCCATCTTTTGAAGCTTTTCATCTACTCTCAATGGCAGACGCCCCTCATTGGTCTCAGTATTTAAAGCACCCTTTTTCATTCATTCAGCTGCCAGTTCTTTTATGTTTCTCACCGTGAATAGACGTTATTCTTTTGGCTCCCTGCAATCCTCCTGTTACCAGTTGCTACTCTGATCCAGCTTCCCTGCTGCCGGCATCTGTGGACCTCAGCATCTACCAGCTGCAGACTATTGCACCTTGTTACTCCTGTTAATGTGCTTCCGAGTATTTCCAGGACTCTTGTATATCCTGCTGCTACCAGTTGCTATACTCTGATCCAGCTTCCCTGCTGCCGGCATCTTTGGACCTCAGTACCTACCAGTCGCAGATTATTGCACCTTGCATTTCCTGTAACTGTGCCTCCAGGCGTTTCCAGGACTCTTGTATATCCTGCTGCTACCAGTTGCTATACTCTGATCCAGCTCCCCTGCTGCCAGCAGCCCTGGTGCTCATCATCTACCAGCTGCAGCCTATTGCACCCTGTACTCCAGTTATTGTGCCTCCATGCATTACCAGAACTACTGTGCATCCTGCTGAGGCCAGTTGCTATATTCTGATTCAGTCTCCTTACAACCAGCATCTTTAGATGCAGACTTTCTACTGCAGATTGTTACATCTTGTAGAGTTCATCTCTTGCTCACCTACCATACTCTTCCTGAGGACTCACTCTTCCTGCAACACACCACTACCAATTTATATACTCTCCTCTTTTGTTTCTCCACTGGGTTTCACTTAGCACCAGCTCAGAGAACCGCGATCTGATGCACAAAAGCAGCTAAGCCCATATCCCCTTGCGGGGTCACTGGTGAAATTCATTTGTGTCGTTAGACTCTGCACCTCCCAGTGGGTGGTGCCAAACTAGGTAAACCCATAAAAGGTTTCTCTGACTCATGAAGTGTGACAAGAGTTTTAAAACACAGTGCTTCTGGTACTTATTCAGAACTTGTGGCCCAACTGGCTGCTTCCTTCCAACAGTGGATTGGAGGGTTAAAGATTACCACCTTTGATGCTCTGAAAGATTTAATGATCCAGGGCAATTTCTGACTTTGTTCCCAGACTAAGCAGAAGCAATGGTATGAAGGCAGTGCTAGGGAGTGTATCAGTGAAGTGGGTCAGAAAGTTCTGGTATTGGTCCCTATGCGGCAGAATAAGCTACAGGTTGCTTGGGAGGACCCTTTCTTGATAGTTCAATGCATTAATTATGTCAATTATGTGGTAGCCAAGGATGAGCAATGGAAGAAGCATAGGGTATATCATGTGAACATGATCATAGCCTACCATGAAAGGGGGGGTCTCTGTATTAGCTGTATGCAGTCAATCGAGGAGGACCAGGAGCCAGACCCCTTGCAAGACTTAATGGCCTCTGCCAAATGGGGGAATCCTTAGAGGACAGCCAGCATAGTGAGAGTTTAACAGAAGTGCAGAGGACCAGCTGTTTCTGACATTAAGGCCATATCAAAATAATTTTACAGGGAAGCCAGGGTGGACACATCTAGTTGCCCATCATGTAAACACAACCAGTCAGCCTCCCCTCAGACAGGCAGCCTATCAAGTTTCCCTGGAAGTACAGGCCGACATGAAGAGGAAGAAATGTTGGAGCTAGGGGTAATTAGAAAGTCCCATAGCTCTTGGGCTACCCCAGTAGTGCTGATTTCCAAAAAATGTGGGGGTACTGTGTGGATTATAGAAGGTTAAATGAGGCTACTGTGTTTGATGCCTATCCCATGCCCAGGATAGATAAATTGCTAGAGCAGTTAGCCCATGATCGCTATATAACCATTATGGATCTGAATAGTGGGAACTGACAAATCTGTCTGACACTGGAGGCAGAGGAGCGGTCCGTATCACCCCTTTTGGACCGTATAAGTTTCTGGTCCTGCCCTTTGTGATGAAAAATGCATCTACCTCCTTTCAGCGACTTGTTGATAGCCTGCTAGCAGGCCAAGAGAGGTATGCGGTAGCCTACCTAAATGACATTGCTGTATTCAGTCAGTCCAGGGAGGAACATTTGATCCATTTGAACAATGTACTAGATAAAATAGCGGGGGCAGTAAGTAAGTAAGAGTAAGGTACAGTACTTGGGCCACCAAGTAGGGGGATAGACCCTGCACCCCGAACCAACTAAGGTAGATGTTATTGCTGCATGGCCCACTCCATGACCAAGAAACATGTTATGGCCTTTTTAGGGACTGCTGGATGCTACATAAAGTTTGTGCCCCAATACAGCTCTTTAGCTAAGCCCTAAAATGACCTTACAAAAAAAAGTTGCTCCAAGTGGTGACCTGGACCAAGAACTCTAAGGAAGAGTTTATTGCAGTAGTCTGTACTTTCCCAATCCACTGTATTGCAGGCTCCTACTTTTAACCAGAGGTTTACAGTGTAAAGGGATGCCTCCAACTATGGGGTGGGAACTGTACTCAGCCAAGTGAATGAACAAGGTGAAGAACACCCCATTCTGTACCTAAGTAGGAAGCTGCTTCTCAGAGAGGTGGCCTACTCAGTTGAGAAAAAAGAGTATTTAGCCATAGTGTGGGCCTTGCAGAAGTTGCTGGGGACAATGGGAAGCTGGTCGGGTAGAGCCTAACCCTCCAGCAGTACACTTTCACTGTCCACTACAGAAAAGGAAGCCACCATGGTAATGTAGATGGATTATCATGTCAGAACGAAATCATTGGGTCATTTGAGCAGGGAAAATAGTCATGTAGGTAACAATTTGCCTGCCACCCTCTAGAACGGGGAGGTGTCATGTGCAAGATAATTTTTAGGCATATCAAACTGCAAAAATGTGTTTGTGAATTAATTCCTAGTAATTACTGCATATGGCTCATAGGCTAAAACTTTCAAACTGAAACTAAATCAATGTGCCCCTTTGATTGTGTGAAACTCCTCTGTTCTTCCCAGATGGTGCTTGTAAATAAGAACTGAGACCCATGGTTATGGATGAGAACCTTGTGTCATTTATGGCAGGTCGCAAAAGTGAAAGCATGCTTCATCTCGAGGGAGTGGTCAACTCCCAGAAAAACAAACTTGAAATTAGTGACAGAGAAAAAGGTGTGCTTCTTTAAATTAAGGAAATGTGCACAAGTTAATAAAGTGAATAAAATCATTTGAGAGGGCAGCCATGGACAAATAAGACCAATGTGCAAGTGCAAATAAAAGAAAAATGTTGTCCGCCGCTCAGAAACAAACAATATATAAAAGTCACTATGTGTCAGCATATACATAAAGGAGAATTTTGTACACAATATAGCTATATTGGGGTTAAGCTCACCTGCCAGCGTCAAGGCATTTCCTGTAGGTGAGTCCCTAAGCTAGTGATACAAATTTATATTCAAGGTGTCCCAATTAAAATCTTCCTCTGAACCTCAATTTTATAAAGCCTGCAGCACCTGAATGGAGTGGTCAACTCCCAGAAAAACAAATTAGAATTAGTGAAAGAGAGAGTTAAAAAGATTTAGAATTTGTTTCTTCAACAAAGTCATAAAACCCTAATTTGCATTTACACAGACTTTTCAGTTCTGACATCACAGGAAGGGGTGCTGTGGGCCCTCCAGCAGCTTTAAAACTGCAGTGTAGCTGTAACAAATTGTTTACTTTTGGGGAGTCAATCTGATATTGAAGCGTATCCCATTTTCTGCTTTTCTATTTTTAACACAATGAAAAGAGCCAGCGAGTCAGCCAGCTGTAATGCCGGCCGACCCGCCAGTTAAGTTATACTAGCCCCACAGCTGGAGCAAGAGATACAGCTGAAAAGGGTTCTTTCTATGGCCGTGGCTACATGCGCTCGAGTTTGGCACACCCACACCCACAGTCAATTCAGGCACACATCCCTTCCTCACCCCGTTCACTCCCCTTTATTGTAGGCTGTAGTAAATGACCTTTCTGTGCTTTAGAGCACAAAGGGGCTCTTTTGCCGGCCATATCTGCCGGTTCTCTGCATGTGATTTTGAGTACAATATGCTAAAAATCAGCAGATACGTGCCCTATTGATTCAGGCACATTGTCTACCACATTGCCATCATATTAACTATCATACTCCATTGAAACAACATTCTTATAGCATACATATTACTTTATAGGCAAAAGCAAAATATACACATTGGTCTTACTCATAACGCACCACAGGGGAACACAATACATCCTGAGCGGCTAAAACATCACACAGGCAGAACTCATTCGGCATTATGCTGGGGTTCCTCTATAAGGGCTGCTGGAGAAGAAGAAGGTGAAGGATTTGATGCAACACGAACTCTACCGGAGCCCTCTGTGACATATTTATGCCAGCTAAATCATTTGAAAATTGGGTTGAATAGGGCACATCTGTTGTCTCCATCTCAAAACTATATTGAATTTTAGACACAACTTTAGCGATGCTGGGAGGGGTGGGGGACTTCCAATTTTGAGCTATCGCTGCTCTAGCTGCTATTAGTATATGTCCTTATAGGTAGCGATTATGACTAGGGATCACTGACCGGTATATATGTAGGAGGGCTACCCCTGGGTCAAGAGAAATAGACACTCCCAGGACCTCTGAAACCAGGGGCGGATCCAGAAGTTAATTGTACCGGGGGCGATTTAGGGGGGGGGGATTTAGCCCCGCCCCCTTTTTGACACCTAAGGCTGCTGACGGCTGCACACTATGTGCAGATCCGTTCAGCAGAGAGAGTTAGGGAGAGAGTCCTGCCCAGCTGCTCTGATTGTGTCAATCAGAGCAGTTGGGCAGGACTCTCTCCCTAACTCTCTCTGCTGAACTGATCTGCACATAGTGTGCAGCCGCCGGCACCAAGCCACTGCTAGGGGGGGGCGATCGCCCCCCCCCTGGATCCGCCACTGTCTGAAACCAAGGCGGATATAGGATCCTATTCTTAATGCACTCAGACTAACAACTAACTTCAAATTGGCTGCATTATGGCTGGCTATTGCAGTCAGTGAATTGTAGGTTATTTTTCTATTATCAGACCATTACAGTATCTGACACAAATGAACACCCCAGAACCTCTTGTGTCTTTTCTACTTTTAAAGAGTCTTGATCATGGATAACCTACGTTGGGTCTACCTGGCACTGTGTTAAATAGAAAGACAAAATTAGATTTGTGAAAAATAAAATGACAAAGATAGCCTAAATTGACCATATTTACTTCTTGTTTCTCTGATCAGTAAGAGGTCCACAACCAATAGAAGAATGTGACTAAGCTGTCATGATATCTGTAGTTAACCTAGAGGAATTATAGTTATAAGGATGAACCCATAGCATGATTGTGGGGATTAAGGCCTAATCATAATAGCAGTGTAAATATGGTATATCAAATGAATCCATTGATAAATTGAGCTACTAAGGTGTATAATGTGAAGTCAGAGTGTCTGGTGTGTGTTTGCTTGGTGGCCCTGCCCACCTCAATGGTAAAATATAACAGCACCACTTTCAGGGGAAGCCGAGCAGCTTCAAAAGCCCCTGGGTGAGCTACATCCTGATATAGAAAAGTTTTTTGACAGCTAAAGAGACATTGGACAGATGAGAGGGAGCCATTCACAGCTTGTGGCCTTACACAAGGAGGCCACATAATGTATTGCTATATTTCGTATAGGCAAATATATTTCAGTTTCCAAAATCTCACTTAAAAACAATAAAAGTAGTGATCAAACACATATTCATAAAGAGCATGATGAAGGGCGACCCATACGTCAAATAAAGCATGCTGTCACCTAGTGAAGCTAGGGAAATGATAAGCTGAACTAATACACTGGACCTAGGCCTGTTTGGTATCAATACATTGGTAAATTTGCAGTGGATCTATTAATAATAAAATTGGGTCAGTGTGACACTCCCCAGCAAAAATATGTTACATTTTAGCATTGAGACATTTAAACAAATTAAGAGGCAAATTGTGGTTGTAAAATGTGTCTTAGGACCCTTGTGGAGATCACATCCCAGAAGGAGGGGGAAGGTGGAAAAAGTGTCTTTAAAAAGATGAGAACATTGACAAGAAATTGTCAGCTCTTGGGGAACAATCTAATTGAAGCACTGTTTATCTCTTCTGCCTGCCCCAGGCATACAGATTATATACTATTTTAGCTAGCAGAGCACAGAGGGTGCGCATTTGGGTAATTCATAGGTTTGCTACGGGCCTTATATGTAGCTGTGGTAATTGTGAAGAGATGTTGAAGCGTGTATCTGTGATGTGAAGGGGAGCAGCTAAATCTGTAGCTTAACAGAGAGGTAAGTGGAACAATTAGGCTTGAATCCTGTGTGTTCTCTTACAGTGAGCTTCCAAGTCACAAGTGCGCAGGTGCGGTTTGTGACAGGTAAAGGTGGTCAGGAATGATTTCCTGACAAGAATATAGGTGATATATTGTTTGACTGTTTGAAAATATGATAAGATATTAAATCAGGGAGTGGCTAAAGGTGGCTATTCCTGACAATATCTTTATAGGAAACTACCTTTTTCACCTTCTGTTGCTTCATAGCTCACTGACTTGCATTTAACTAATGAAGTGGTAATGGACGGAGGCATGATAGAGTGCTACTGAGGATGAAGATGTGAAAGTGGAGGGCGCCATCATGCCTGCGCCTGTCGCCATCCTTGTCTCTGCTATTCACTTATCATCAAGCGCCTACTCAATGATCACTCATTGTCTTCAGCCTTTAACTTGGGTATAAGTCAAGATAAAAACATTACTACATTTTTCTTTTATGTTTGCATTATACTTTGGACAAAAACTATTCTCTTAGATTTTAAAATTAATTTCAGTTTATACCTCTTTTGCACCCCAAAATACTTATACGCCCCCCCCGCCCCAAAGCCTTGTGGCCTAGTCAACCTATTGTATAATCGGGTCTGAGTGCATCTAAGAACAAGCCAGTGCAAGAGTCATTGTTCTGGTCCACAATAATTTCACCTTCTCCATTTCTACCAACATCATCATCATCAACAGCAGCTTTTTATATACCGCCACTAATTCCGTAACGCTGTACAGAGAACTCACATCAGTCCCTGCCCCAATAGAGCTTACAGTCTAAATTGAAAGAGAGAGAGAGAGACACTAGGGTCAATTTGATGGCAGACAATTAACCTACTAGTATGCTTTTGGAGTGTGGGAGGAAACCAGAGCACCTGGAGGAAACCCACGCAAACACGGGGAGAACATACAAACTCCACACAGATAAGGCCATGGTTAGGAATCAAACTCATGACCCCATTGCTGTGAGGAAGAAGTGGTAACCACTCTGCCACCATGCTGTAACCCTACCAAGAGGAAAAGTGAGGGAAATTAAATTTGTTTTCATTCTCCTACATTGGGCAAAGTAACTGCACAAAGCAATAGTTTCACACCCCTGCTAGGATGCTTGCATGGTGTCAAATTTGCATAGGTTTTGCACACAGCATGAGTTGCCGAAGATTCAGCAGCACCAGACCCGGATTATAAGGGGAAGTGTGTATGCGACAGATAAGTTTGTAGCTGTCAAAATGTAGTAACTTGTTTTTGTATCTAATTATGTAAATTCTGTTGGTAAACGTATAGCCAAAGTGATATATTTTTTTTTTTGTCTAATCATCATGTTTTAGACAAGTATGTGGTCAGAAAATATCATGTACTGCTAAAGGGAACTTTAACAGAGAGATTCTCTCCTTCTGGTCACTTGACCTGTTTATAAAAGTGACTCTCGCCAGTTACACTGAATTTAGCCTTCAGTGAACATTTCCTCAACAAAGAGTTGCATACTATTCATCACTGCAGCCAAAACCATATGTACAGTTGTACATTTTTCTTTTACATTTACCATATACATACAGTCCTATTTCTTCCTGAGCATCTTGGGAAATGTGGTACGGCCACAGCTAATAGCAATTTTAAATTATTCGCAGTGTATTTGTGACTGCAGCTTTGTTTTGCCTTTCCTTAAACGTACATGTTCAATTTAATACTTTATTTAGTATCATGTCAACAACATGAAAACATGACAAGATACTAATGGCTAGATTTACTAAGCTGCGGGTTTGAAAAAGTGGGGATGTTGCCTATAGCAACCAATCAGATTCTAGCTTTCATTTATTTAGTACCTTCTACAAAATGATAGCTAGAATCTGATTGGTTGCTATAGGCAACATCCCCTTTTTTTCAAACCCGCAGCTTAGTAAATCTAGCCCTAAATGTGCAAACAGGTTCTATTACAACAGCATGACCATAAGTTATTAGAGGGGAAGGAACTATGTTGATAATGGAAAGAAGGGGTAAGAATGTCTGAAATGTTGAAGGGGAATGGGCAGGGGAAGGATCCGAGGACATAGGAAGATTGTGGTGACCAAGCAACCCAGGGCAGTTGTTCTTAGTAGCTATTGGAACAGGGTAGACAAGCATTAAAGTGATTCACCCATGGCTCCCATGTCTTACACTTTATGGGGGGTATTCAATTGTTAGCGAGATCCCCGGAAAAACAAGCGCTCAAAAAATATTACCATTAATACGGTAATATGCGCGTAAATACTGTTAATACGGTAGTTTACTCGCTGAATTTCATCTCGCAGCTCAGGGAGCTGCGAGATGAAATTCAGCGAGTAATTACCGTAATAACGCTAATATTTTTAGAGCGCTCATTTTCCGGGATCTCGCTAACAATTGAATACGCCCCTTAGAGTGCTATGGAAAATGTTTCCAATAAACTGGCTGGTACGAAATTACTTAGAAGACAAACCAATTTTAATTGATATATAACATGATATATAACATAAAAAGATGCAACCGATGCTTCAGGCTTATTCTACCTGATTATTTTTTTGCTTGAAGCTCCCTTGGAAAATACCCCTCACCCCCCATGAAAATAAAAATAAATTAAAAAACCCTTAAAATCATTTGATTTATTTATTTGCTGCTACGATTGTCAAAGGATAACAGTTTACTTGAACTGAAACTGAGTTGAGAATGTGTCATAATTGTAGATATTGGTAGACATTATTGTTTGGAATTGGAAACTGTAATTGTAGCTCTGGAAAAGCTGAAAATGATTGGCCACAAACATGATAATTCAAGATGTCATCTGCCAACCTGGGACCAGAGGACTGCGAGGATGACACTAGTTTAAACTGTGGGTGTCGAATATTAGGATTGTGGGGGGGTGAGGGGGGGTCAATTGAAATGTTCTATTTGCATAGTAATAAATTTATGGTAATAAAGTAATAAATTGGTCTGATAATGTTGTAGAGAGACATAAAAAGTAATAATGGGATTCAACCGGGATCAACTCTACCTCAATTGCAGATCAAATATTCAAATTTTGGAGGTGTTTGGTGTTCATCATTGAACACATTGAGCGTTTGGACACATTTTGTGAAGTTTCCACAGATGTGGTGAGTGTAAGGCCTGTAGGGCATGTAAAAGTGAGAATAATAAACACACTTAGTTTACAGTTAAAGGACATGTCTACAAAATGAATGATTTCATAACATGGCATACAAAAAAAATAATTTATTTACTTGAGTGTAACTGTGAGTTATGCTATGTAGGGAAGACCTCATGCCCATTGAAGATCCGTCTGTCTGAGCGCATAAGAAATATTACAAAAGTAGTGGATAACCATTCTTTAGTGACTCATTTTATGAAATATCACAAATGTTCTGGATTGCATATAAACTTTTTTTCGGTGTTCAGATATTGAAAGATAATTGGAGAAGACATGACACCAGTATTAGATTGGCTATATCAGAAATGAGGTACATTCACAAATTAAAAACCCTTATCCTAGAAGGTCATATTCAAGATTTTGACCAAAAATGTTTTTTTTTATAATGAGCTTTTATGTATGTTTTTCTCTATTTGATGTATTATTCTATAAAAGTGATTCTTCCTAATGTGATTAGTGTAGATTGGTGTTTTTTATTGTAATCACTTTTCTCCATATGAGACATTTTTATGATTATATTTGCTTCTGAGGGTATGTGTTTGTTCTTTTTTGACTTACCTGTGATTATCCATAGTTGTTTATATACCCATTTGATAATATTAATGGACCTATTAAATAAAATTTACCTATTTGCTGGTGCTTTTATTTCCTCATTACTCAAGTACACATTTTGCCTTATATGAATGAAATTTGATTTGAAATTTGATTAGAAGGAGCGGGAGATACAGGAATACTATTTGTATGGATTCCGGGTTCCATGCTTTTCACTTTGGGATATGTGTTCTACTAATTATGAAATTGTCTTTAAGAGGCTTTTTATTTTGTTTCACTAAGTTGAATATAGCAATTCATGTATATTGGGTAATTTAATTACCTTTTATAAGGGTACCCATAATTTTAATTGGTATGGTATTTGTATTAATTTCTAAACCTCGGTACTTCCGGGTTATATGTTATGTATTTTATTTTAATCTTGTATGTATGCGTTCCACTTGAAAGGAATTGAGGACTTTGTATAAATTTAGGATTAATTACAATATTTTATTTATTTAAGAGACTATTTTCTATTTATATGCTTAATATGTATTTACCACATTTTGCTATATGTTTTTATTTATAGGGATAATATTGATTTTATAAACTGGAACTGTTAGTGAATCTCTGTTGCTTAAACAAGACTTCTTTAAGTTGAAACAGTGGTGGTGGTGGTGGTGGTGTTGGGTGATTTGAATATGAAATGGATTGTGCAATATCCAGCTACAGACTGTTCATCATTCACTTTATGCCATTTTTCCATCTGGGATCTAGTAGGAAGCAAACCTCTTAAAAAGATGTTTAGATGCATGTTTCTATAATTTTTATGTAAGTGTGTTTTTATGAAACTTCAATTGGAGATTTGAATCCTTGGTTTTGGGAAGAAAGACGAATAGAGATTGTATTTAGGGCACCAGTACATCCTACTTCTAGTAATTGTGTGCACATAATGGAGGGTGATGATGACAAGTGGATAATAAAATTGAGTGTGGTTTATTTTTTATTAAATTACTGGGACTTATCACAGAAGAGGTATATTTTAATTTTATATTCATAGATACTACTTTTATATTTGTTTTGTGATTGTCTTTTTGGCTGAGATAATTATATAGAAGAATTGACTGCTTTTCGTTGTTTGAATATTTCAAGGTTTTGGAGCAATTCTTGCTAACAATGAGGGATGGTGCCTAAAGACTGGTAGTGCCTATTTCTTTTTCTATCTTTTTGTTGATCTTATGTTTTTATGATCTGGTGGAATCATTATATAGGCAGTGGACTGCATACTTTAGGAATGCTTTAGTGGGTACAGTTTAGATCTTGATTACATTGGGTGAGTTATGTAGCCAGGTAATAGTTTTTGAAATGGGTATGTCAATGCCACCACCCTGTGCTGAGCATTGTAAAATGAACAATTATGAAAGGAATTATTGCAGAGCGTAACGAATGCATAGGGAGGAACTTGAGTCAGGAGTTTATGGAACATATAGAAGAGCCTAGGCAGGATTTTCATTTTTACTGCATTGATAAGCCCCACCCAGGATATAAAAGGCTTGTTCCATTTAGTCCGGTCTGATTTGATTTGCACTAGAAGTGGATAGAAGTTGATCTAGGAAAGTTGGGAATAATGTTTAGTACTGTTTGGTAATAAATGCACTCAAGTATTTTAGTTCACATAGTTGCTATTTAAACTAAAACTATTTTCTTAAATTGTTTTCCCTGTATAAGTAAGGTAGAAATCCAACAGCTCATTTTTTTAGGGAGTTTATCTTATATCTTGAACACCTATCATAGACCCCAGCAGGTTGAGAAATAAAGTTTGAGGTATAATTGGATCCTATGTGCAAAGGACTTGATGATGAACATGTACACTCTCAAAAAAATATAGTCCTTTGCATCTGTTAGTTCAGTATACACATGTTTTCAAGCACGATATTATAACTTCATGTATCTTCTTTTCAAATATGACTTGACCACCAGGATTCATGGAGCTGACATGTCCTTTAAGGCAAAGCTCAACTGATCTACAATCAAAAATATATTGGCAATATTTTACTCTGTTATCAGCTGTGGCAGAACCATGTCTCTTATGATACTCAACAAGTCAAAGAATTGTATGTATGCTGACACTATATAAAGAAATAATAATAATAATAATAATAATAATAATACTCTATATGTGAAAGATGAAGTGACAGGACAGTGATATACTTTTATCATGAGTCTAAAGGGCATTGCATCTCTATAAATAAGGTTGTTTAAAGAACAATCTGTGTGCATAATTTGCAAAATAGTTGCCAGAATGTTGTAAATAGTAATGCAATAAGCCTTATGGGCAATTCAAAAGTAAGCTCTAAATATTCCATAACAAAAATGCCAAATTAATGTAGGTGTTATTTGCAAACATAATGTAAGTGCTGAGGATATTTTCCAAATATATGTAGCTCATAAACCTGTTGTTTCTGAATTGTGCTAGCTGCTATGAGCGAAGATGAACATGTTTGCAGTGAGCTTTTCCGTTGCTTTAAATAAACTTGTATTTCTTCCAGCAGTGAAGAGGTAAATTAAATGCCTCTTTGTCTACTTCATTAGCAGACCTACTCATGTAATTAACATTACCATTAATAGGTGCCAGTAAACCTAGGTCAATGTTAACTTTGGCAGATAATGTAGAATCATTAAAAAATTCAGAGATAATATATGTATATTTTCACAAGGAAAAGCATGCTTACTATTCTTCTCAAAGGTTTGACCATATTTCTATTATGTACTTCATTAAGTCAGCTCAGAAGGCATTAGGAAATGAGGTGGAAAAATGATTGATATAGGTTGCTATGCAAGGTTCTAACCCATACTATTATACACTGAAAGGGCAGTGAGCGGTGTCACAACAGACAACTAATTACTAGGATAGAGAGGTCCGCACGCATTTACCGAGATGCTCTGAGTCTAAATACAATTTAAAGGGACCCAGTGGTATGGCTCAGGCTGCATATCTCCTGGTTATTAATACTCTTGACACTAAATCTTCGGAATTACCTAGAACTGTTATTAGTAAATTACAGACCCTTTATCAAGAGAAAATAATTATTAGAGTATATTTTAGTGTAACAAAAATTGTTTTAATTTTCTACACCATTTTGGAAATGTGTAGTAGGAAAAATGAAAGGGGAGTATAAATTATAAAATTATTAAATAAGGAGTGGTAGACTGCCATAAGAAAAAAAAAGATACAAATATGTAAGCAAACCAAAAGTAAAAAATAGTACATTTTGCAAATTAGTTATTTAAAACTAATAAACATGGACTAGGTAAAGACTGTGAGCCTTAAAATCCATACCACATATTAATTTCCCTTTTAAAATGTCACTCTTCCATGCACGTTTTGACATGCACTTGTAGTCATTTATGAACTGACAGTGCAAAGCAAAAGTTCTCACTAATAATTGTGACTAATGGTAAACCAGGCGCATATGCTACTGATGCGGAGGCAGATACATCTTGAGATGTATATGGCACTGCATATTGGCAGAAATATGCTTGTTTTTCATGTTACTTTTTTAAGAGTAATTTACTCTCATTTTATGGCCAACATTGCATCAGCCCCTGAATATGTACCTGATCCATAAAAAATAGATTTTGTTTTGTGATTCTATGATTTATGTTTATTTTATATTTATTTATGATTTTTTTGGATGGAAATTGCACATATTTGATTGTGCTCCTGATTTTGTATTACCTTACAAGGCTTTTAAATACACATATTGACACCACCTTGGTATTGTTAAAAGTAACATCTTTTCTGGGGCGTGGCCTGACTGTCTAGGCATTCAGATGCAAGTGTAGAGAGCTCCTGCATCCCTTGGATCTAAGTGTGAAAAAATCTATGCAGCCAGCTCTCTCAAAATAGGTTGCGGTGGAATTTATCACCACCAACATCTGATGATTCTTTAGATATCGAAATTCTGTCTAACAGGCCCCCGGCCACCTACTCTACCATCCAAGGCCTACATCCTTGCCCTGGAATACCAGGCTACTCGCAATTGTCTTGCACCATCTGGGCCTGGGTCTGTGCTGATATTCAGCACGCTTTACCTATAGTTGCCCATATAGGTGTCCAGTACCAGCCACATCAGACCCCATGATCAGGTGGCATATGCAGGGCTGCCAAGAGGAATTCAGGGCCCCGGTACAACAAATTCACGGGGCCCCCCTTATAGTCGAGTATGCTAAAAAAAAATGCGCGTGTGGTCATGCATTTGGGGGTGTGGCAAATGTGCAATTGGGGCGTGGCTAACACATCAAAATCACTAGGCTCTCAATTCGCCGGAGCGTCACATATGTCCAAGCACTCCTGACTTTCAGGACATCTAGCACCACACTGTAGTATACAAAGAATGCAGTGTGTACACAAAGAGTTCAGTCTTGGCCTGCACCTTACATTGGGCACAACACTCACCAAAAATTGACATTGTCCCTTCTAGAATCACAACATTTCACATACTGTACTGCTCTCTCCTACCTGTTCTTCTCACTTTCACCACCTGTGGCTGCATGTTTCTTTCTTTGTGGCTTGTCTGGATCCTGGAAAGCTGGGGGCCCTATTTGGAAAAAAATGGCTACATTTATATAATTCCAAACAACCCTGGCGTTAATTCAATACCACCCACAATTAATAATTAGGCCTTACTCCAGCTCCAATATTACAATAATGTGCCCCTTCATCATCGACATGCCTTATGATCACACTGAGTCCTCCATGCTGCTTTTGCCCCCTTCATCACACTATACTATGTTGCTCCCCCCTTTTTCAATCCCACTGTGCCATGCCTCCCCCCATTTTTAACCCCACTGTGCCATGCTGCCCCCCGTTTTGTAACCCCTCTGTGCCATGCCCCCCGTTTTTTAACCCCTCTGTGCCATGCTGCCCCCCATTTTTTAACCCCTCTGTGCCATGCTGCCCTTCCCAGTTTATTAACCCCTCTGTGCCATGCTGCCCCCCTTTTTTTAACCCCTCTGTGTCATGCTGCCCCCCCTTTTTCAATCCCACTGTGCCATGCCTCCCCTCTTTTTAACCCCACTGTGCCATGCTGCACCCCACATTTTTAACCCCTCTGTGCCATGCCCCCCCGTTTTTTAACCTCTCTGTGCCATGCTGCCCCCCCCCCCCGTTTTTTAACCCCTCTGTGCCCCCCCTCATTTTTAACCCCTCTGTGTCATGCTGTCCCACCCCATTTTTTAACCCCTCTGTGCCCCCCGGTTTTTAACCACTCTGTGCCCCCCTCGTTTTTTAACCCCTCTGTGCCCCCCCCCATTTTTTTACCCCCCTGTGCCCCCACCCGTTTTCCTCCCTTCACTTACCTTTTCTTCTCTCTTCTCTCTTGGTCTTCTCTGCTGCTCTGTGCTCCATTGCTCCAGACTGACTGAATGCTGGGCATGACATGATGATGTCAGAACCCGGCATTCAGACAGTCTGAATGGAGCACAGAGCAGCAGAGAGGAGGGACGCCGGCACCGCGATCACGCGAGTGTGACCGAGTCACCTTCCCCCTCCCCCCGCCACAAAAATAAATAAATGTCATTTTAAAAAAAAACTGAAAAAAAAAACCCGTCGGCGCAAGGGCCCGGGCCGGGCCCCCTGACATGCCTGGGCCCGGGTAATTAGATGACCTTTAGGTCATCACGGGACTCCTGGTGACCCCTCCCGGCGCATGGATGACCTTTTCCACCTGTTTCCAGCAGCTTGTTTCTTCAGAGGTCCAGAGACTCCAACCCTGCGCAGACCACTCTGCTCTGAAATATCAGGTGTGGCACAGTGCATCAGTAGGGCTAGTGTCTCCAGGCAGGGTAGAGATCCTGGGTGCTCCTCTTCACAGACAGCCCTCTTTTGCCCTCCACTGTCGTCTGCTCTCGCTCAGTGCTCACTGATCAGTACGTTGAACTGCTCAAAATCGATTTCCCAGCACCTCAGTTCCACATAGGACACGCAGCACCGAGACATTCAGCAGGAGCTGGTTTTACCCCCTCCCTATTTGCTGACAGATTAGGATTTCACTGAGCAACACGGTGGACAAAAGTTTTCCTATAGGGATAAGTGTGAAAGATCTGAAAGCTTCCTTGTTTCCCTGGCCCTTCATAACAAGGTGCCAAAGACATCTCTTTGGCATCCTCTTCCCTGAATGTCTTTGAACTGTGTTCTGCTCCTGTAGGCCTCTGTCTGGCCCTACCTCCACCTGCTGCAGAACCTACCCTCCTGCACATCAAGGCACCTCCCCTGGTTTCATTCAGCAGAACTCCAGGTACTGATCCTAATAAACAGTCAAACACTCATTCCACTGGTTTGTTTTCCTAGCATCCGCCTAGTACTGTGCTTTCCCAAAGTTGGAGCTCTCTGATACCCTTTGGACTCAATACCTCTTGCACTCACTTGTGATAGCTCCCTGAGGGATTCCGCTCACTTGCTTCTGGGCACCCTCCAGCTAATCTCTGACTCTTTACATAGGTGTTTTTTGCCTTCTTATTAGGAGCAGGGGACGGATTAACCCAAGGGCTTTCTAGGCTACGGCCCAGGGGCCTCAGGCAGCTGGAGGGCCCAAAATCTTCTCCATGATGAACTCGTGATCTCCGTTCATAGTTGGAGGCCGAGGCCTATTTAAAGGAGACTGATTGAGCTTGCTAGGAGAAACAGCTTTTTTTTTTGAAGAGAGCAATGGAAGGTGCAGGGAATTTTTAAAGAAGGTGGTAGCCTAAGTCTGAATGCCAAGGGGTTAATCTTTTTCTCAAACGTAAAGGGTCCAATGAATCGGGGTCCTAGTTTCCTACAGGGTTGCCTCAATTTGATGGTTCGTGTAGACAACCAGACTCGATCCCTCAATAAACATGGACCACGATGACGATCAGCGAAGGATTTAGATTTGCAAGAAGCCTGACGTAGTGCGGAATGCACCGTTTTCCAGATGGACTGTAGCCGCGATGTAAAGGCAGAAGTCCCAGAATCACCAACAGAAACCACAGAAGAGAAAGAGTTAGCTTTCGGGTGGAACCCGAGGTTACAGAAGAACGGGGATGTACGTGTTGCAGAATGGCAAGAATTGTTATATGCAAAC